>NC_134358.1:553457379-553569879 GCF_048569485.1 Anomaloglossus baeobatrachus | reverse complement strand
CACAGTGGTTGGACAAAAATAGTTAGTGCAGTTGTTGAAATCATGATACTTCCCTTTGAAATCAGAAGATGCCCAGCAGTGCCATCAGCTCAGAACTGGCAGCAACCAGTGGGACTCAGATACACCATCTACCTGTTCAGGGACGTTTGGCCAAAAGAAGTCATCATGGAAGAATTGTGACCGTAGCCCCAAGCCTTCTATATGGAAACAGTCAAGAGACTCAACTATAGATGAAAACATCTAGTCTCATACACAGAAGATCTGGGGTCAAGTCTCCAAGATGTTTGGAACAACCTTTCAGTAGAGCTCCTTCAAAAAACCTGTATATAAATGTATCAAGAAGAACTGAAGAAAGAAAAGGGCGGTCACACCAAACACTGATGTGATTTAGGTTTGGCATAAGGAGGTGAAAAAGGGGGATGATTGTGATTCTACAGAACTGATAAGACCGTAAGGAGCTGATAGTGAGGTGAACAGATAACTGCTGTATAGAAATCAATGGACTGGAGTGGGATGGCTAGTATGTTAGGAGTTAACTCCCCTCCTGGAATGTAACTACTGAGCGCTATGGACCAAGTTCTGGTGGCTGAACTCCTTGGAAGCAAGCTGTACACTATGTAAGATAAAAGCTCTCATTGTAGGAAAATGGCAGCAGACAGCATGAAAACAAACAAGTTTGCAATCTACTTGCTTTCTCTAACTAAGGCAACATGATAAAGGGGTATATGAAATAAAAATTAACAAATTTACAGAAATATGATGTAGTTGTACATCATACGTTGGCTGGCAGTTTTGGTACTGAACCTGCATCTTTGCCAGCAGGTGATGACCATGGTATTCAGCCTTCAAGGGCCTCCAACATCCGAGGGTGGAGTGGAGCTCCAGCCGTGAGTGTAAGCCTGTAAAATACCACTGTCTATCTGTGACAACAACATTTTCAGCAAGTGGCCCAGAGGTGAGCTGTTCTAACCGCTAATTGCCCCTTCCCATTCAGATATCAGGGGCACTCATTGGTTGCCATGATGGAAGTAACTGGTGTGGGCAATATTAAAATCACACCTGAAAACAGATAAAAAGGGGAGAAGTTGACTCACTTTTTGCATTTGTCTGTGTGTGCCACACTAATCATGGAGAACAGAAAGAGAAGAGAACTGTCTGAGGACTTCAGAAAAATATCAACAATCTTCAGAGATCTTGATGTTCCTTTGTCCACGGTGCGCAACATAATTAAAAAGTGTACAACCCATGGCGCTGTAGCTGATCTCCCTGGACGTGGATGGCACAGAAAAAGTGATGAAAGATTGTAATGCAGGATAGTCCAGATGGTGGATAAACCACCCCAATTGAGACCAAAGAAATTCAAGCTGTCCTGCAGGCTCAGGGGGCATCAGTGTCAGCGTGAACTATCCGTCCACATTGGAATGACATGAAATGCTAAGGAGGAGACCCAGGAGGACCATTGTTGAAACAGAGACACAAAACGCGAGTAACCAAAATCCTTCTGGGAAAATGTCTTGTGGGCAGATGAGACCAAGACAGAGCTTTTTGGTAAAGCACATCATTCTACTGCTTACCGAAAATGGAATGAGGCCTACAAAGAAAAGAACACAGGACCTACAGTCAGATATGGTGGAGGTCAGAGATGTTTTGGGGTTGATTTGCTGCCTCTGGCACTGGGGGCCTTCACTGTGAGCAAGACATCATGAAATCTGAAGATTTAGGGTGGCAATATAGTGCCCAGTGTCAGAAAGCTGGGTTTGCATCTTTGGTCCAACAAGGCAATGACCCCAAACAGACTTCAAGAAGCCCCCAGAAATGAAAGGAAACAAATCGCTGGAGACTTCTGAAGAGGCAGCAATGAGTCCGGATCTAAACCCCATTGACACCTGTGGAGAGATCCTAAAATTGCTGTTGGGAGAAGAGAAGACGTCTTCAGATGTGAGAGACCTGGAGCAGATTATAAAGAAGAGTCCGAGATTCCAGGTGAGAGGAGGAAGAAGCTTGTGGACGGGTATAGGAGGCGACTGATTGCAGGTATTTATTCCAAAGGGTAAAGTACGTACAACCAAATATTAAGGTAAGGGTGTCAATTTTGTATGGACCATTTCTGGGGTTGTGTGATGAAGTTATGTCCAATTTACCTTTTTTTTCCCCTCTGTGTTTTTCTTGTGTAATACTTCATTTTCTGAAACAATTCTAAGGGTGCCAACACTTTCCGCTATGACTGTAGCAATACTATATTGAAAATGTAAAACGTTACATGTCTCGGAAAATGGCTGCACAAGCAACAGTTAGGCTGTGTGCCCACGGGAGATTAAACCTGTGAATTTATCTGCGGAAAATCCGCGGATTTTCTGGATTTTCCAGATAAATCCACAGGTTTCAGCATGTACAGACACTCCCCATGTTATCCTATGGGACATGGGGAGTGCGGTGTCCATGGTGCGGATACGTGCGGCTGTGGAATATGCTGCGGATGTCCCACAGCCGCACGTAATTGCATGTCAATTCTTTCTGCAGAATTACCTGCGGAAATCTCGGGTCTCCACTATGGAGATAGAGGCCGGGACTTCCGCAGGTAATCCGCAGGAATGTCCGCAGGTTTACCGCAGCTATTTCGCTGTACTACCACAGGTAAAAATAGCTGCGGATTCCGGGGAGCAGCTGCGGGAAACCTGCGACCGTACCTCCAGATATATCCGCAGGCGCGAGCTCCCGTGGGCACATAGCCTTAAAGAAATTCAGATTTTTTTTCTACACCCGGAAAAATACTTGAGTTCCCCATTGACTTCCGTTATACTTGGTACTTCAGTCGCGCTCATCCAAGCGTCCAACTGCTCTAAACGGGTGCCGAACACCCGAGCATGATAGTGCCCGCTCATCACTAGTTACCAGTACAGAGCACCCGAGCATGGTAGTGCCCGCTCATCACTAGTTACCAGTACTGAGCACCCGAGCATGGTAGTGCCCGCTCATCACTAGTTACTAGTACTGAGCACCTGAGCATGGTAGTGCCCGCTCATCACTAGTTACCAGTACTGAGCACCCGAGCATGGTAGTGCCCGCTCATCACTAGTTACCAGTACTGAGCACCCGAGCATGGTAGTGCCCGCTCATCACTAGTTACCAGTACTGAGCACCCGAGCATGGTAGTGTCCGCTCATCACTAGTTACGAGTACAGAGCACCCGAGCATGGTAGTGCCCGCTCATCACTAGTTACCAGTACTGAGCACCCGAGCATGGTAGTGCCCGCTCATCACTAGTTACTAGTACTGAGCACCTGAGCATGGTAGTGCCCGCTCATCACTAGTTACCAGTACTGAGCACCCGAGCATGGTAGTGCCCGCTCATCACTAGTTACCAGTACTGAGCACCCGAGCATGGTAGTGCCCACTCATCACTAGTTACCAGTACTGAGCACCCGAGCATGGTAGTGTCCGCTCATCACTAGTTACGAGTACAGAGCACCCGAGCATGGTAGTGCCCGCTCATCACTAGCTACCAGTACAGAGCACCCGAGCATGGTAGTGCCCGCTCATCACTAGCTACCAGTACAGAGCACCCGAGCATGGTAGTGCCCGCTCATCACTAGCTACCAGTACAGAGCACCCGAGCATGGTAGTGCCAGTTCATCACTAGCTACCAGTACAGAGCACCCGAGCATGGTAGTGCCCGCTCATCACTAGCTACCAGTACAGAGCACCCGAGCATGGTAGTGCCCGCTCATCACTAGCTACCAGTACAGAGCACCCGAGCATGGTAGTGCCCGCTCATCACTAGTTACCAGTACAGAGCACCCGAGCATGGTAGTGCCAGCTCATCACTAGTTACCAGTACAGAGCACCCGAGCATGGTAGTGCCCGCTCATCACTAGCTACAAGTACTGAGCTCCCGAGCATGGTAGTGCCCACTCATCACTAGCTACAAGTACTGAGCTCCCGAGCATGGTAGTGCCCACTCATCACTAGTTACGAGTACTGAGCTCCCGAGCATGGTAGTGCCCGCTCATCACTAGTTACCAGTACTGAGCTCCCGAGCATGGTAGTGCCCGCTCATCACTAGTTACCAGTACTGAGCTCCCGAGCATGGTAGTGCCCGCTCATCACTAGTTACGAGTACTGAGCTCCCGAGCATGGTAGTGCCCCCTCATCACTAGTTACCAGTACTGAGCTCCCGAGCATGGTAGTGCCCGCTCATCACTAGTTACCAGTACTGAGCTTCCGAGCATGGTAATGCCCGCTCATCACTAGTTACGAGTACTGAGCACCCGAGCATGGTAGTGCCCGCTCATCACTAGTTACGAGTACTGAGCTCCCGAGCATGGTAGTGCCCGCTCATCACTAGTTACGAGTACTGAGCACCCGAACATGGTAGTGCCCGCTCATCACTAGTTACGAGTACTGAGCACCCGAACATGGTAGTGCCCGCTCATCACTAGTTACCAGTACTGAGCACCCGAGCATGGTAGTGCCCACTCATCACTAGTTACGAGTACTGAGCTCCCGAGCATGGTAGTGCCCCCTCATCACTAGTTACCAGTACTGAGCTCCCGAGCATGGTAGTGCCCGCTCATCACTAGTTACCAGTACTGAGCACCTGAGCATGGTAGTGCCCGCTCATCACTAGTTACCAGTACTGAGCTTCCGAGCATGGTAATGCCCGCTCATCACTAGTTACGAGTACTGAGCACCCGAACATGGTAGTGTCCACTCATCAGTAGTTACCAGTACAGAGCACCCGAGCATGGTAGTGCCCGCTCATCACTAGTTACCAGTACAGAGCACCCGAGCATGGTAGTGCCCGCTCATCACTTGTTACCAGTACTGAGCACCCGAGCATAGTAGTGCCCGCTCATCACTAGTTACCAGTACTGAGCACCCGAGCATGGTAGTGCCGCTCATCACTAGTTACGAGTACTGAGCACCCGAGCATGGTAGTGCCCGCTCATCACTAGTTACGAGTACTGAGAACCCGAGCATGGTAGTGCCCGCTCATCACTAGTTACCAGTACTGAGCACCCGAGCATGGTAGTGCCCGCTCATCACTAGTTACCAGTACAGAGCACCCGAGCATGGTAGTGCCCGCTCATCATTAGTTACGAGAACTGATCACCCGAGCATGGTAGTGCCCGCTCATCACTAGTTACAAGTACTGAGCACCCGAGCATGGTAGTGCCGCTCATCACTAGTTAAGAGTACTGAGCACCCGAGCATGGTAGTGCCCGCTCATCACTAGTTACGAGTACTGAGCACCCGAGCATGGTAGTGCCCGCTCATCACTAGTTACGAGTACTGAGCACCTGAGCATGGTAGTGCCCGCTCATCACTAGTTACCAGTACTGAGCACCCGAGCATGGTAGTGCCCGCTCATCACTAGTTACCAGTACTGAGCACCCGAGCATGGTAGTGCTGGCTCATCACTAGTTACGAGTACTGAGAACCCGAGCATGGTAGTGCTGGCTCATCACTAGTTACGAGTACTGAGAACCCGAGCATGGTAGTGCCCGCTCATCACTAGTTACCAGTACTGAGCACCCGAGCATGGTAGTGCCCGCTCATCACTAGTTACGAGTACTGAGAACCCGAGCATGGTAGTGCCCGCTCATCACTAGTTACCAGTACTGAGCACCCGAGCATGGTAGTGCCCGCTCATCACTAGTTACCAGTACTGAGCACCCGAGCATGGTAGTGCCCGCTCATCACTAGTTACCAGTACAGAGCACCCGAGCATGGTAGTGCCCGCTCATCATTAGTTACGAGAACTGATCACCCGAGCATGGTAGTGCCCGCTCATCACTAGTTACAAGTACTGAGCACCCGAGCATGGTAGTGCCGCTCATCACTAGTTAAGAGTACTGAGCACCCGAGCATGGTAGTGCCCGCTCATCACTAGTTACGAGTACTGAGCACCCGAGCATGGTAGTGCCCGCTCATCACTAGTTACCAGTACTGAGCACCCGAGCATGGTAGTGCCCGCTCATCACTAGTTACCAGTACTGAGCACCCGAGCATGGTAGTGCTGGCTCATCACTAGTTACGAGTACTGAGAACCCGAGCATGGTAGTGCTGGCTCATCACTAGTTACGAGTACTGAGAACCCGAGCATGGTAGTGCCCGCTCATCACTAGTTACCAGTACTGAGCACCCGAGCATGGTAGTGCCCGCTCATCACTAGTTACGAGTACTGAGAACCCGAGCATGGTAGTGCCCGCTCATCACTAGTTACCAGTACTGAGCACCCGAGCATGGTAGTGCCCGCTCATCACTAGTTACCAGTACAGAGCACCCGAGCATGGTAGTGCCCGCTCATCACTAGTTACGAGAACTGATCACCCGAGCATGGTAGTGCCCGCTCATCACTAGTTACGAGTACTGAGCACCTGAGCATGGTAGTGCCCGCTCATCACTAGTTACAAGTACTGAGAACCCGAGCATGTTAGTGCCCGCTCATCACTAGTTACCAGTACTGAGCACCCGAGCATGGTAGTGCCCGCTCATCACTAGTTACGAGTACTGAGCACCCGAGCATGGTAGTGCTGGCTCATCACTAGTTACCAGTACAGAGCACCTGAGCATGGTAGTGCCCGCTCATCACTAGTTACCAGTACTGAGCACCTGAGCATGGTAGTGCCCGCTCATCACTAGTTACCAGTACCGAGCACCCGAGCATGGTAGTGCTCACTCATCACTAGTTACCAGTACTGAGCACCTGAGCATGGTAGTGCCCGCTCATCACTAGTTACCAGTACTGAGCACCTGAGCATGGTAGTGCCCGCTCATCACTAGTTACCAGTACTGAGCACCTGAGCATGGTAGTGCCCGCTCATCACTAGTTACCAGTACTGAGCACCTGAGCATGGTAGTGCCCGCTCATCACTAGTTACGAGTACTGAGCACCCAAGCATGGTAGTGTCCGCTCATCACTAGTTACCAGTACTGAGCACCCGGGCATGGTAGTGCCCACTCATCACTAGTTACCAGTACTGAGCACCCAAGCATGGTAGTGCCCACTCATCACTAGTTACCAGTACTGAGCACAGAGCATGGTAGTGCCCGCTCATCTCTAGTTACGAGTACTGAGCAACCGAGTATGGTAGTGCCCGCTCATCACTAGTTACCAGTACTGAGCACCCGGACATGGTAGTGCCCGCTCATCACTAGTTTCCAGTACTGAGCACCTGAGCATGGTAGTGCCCGCTCATCACTAATTACGAGTACTGAGCAACCGAGCATAGTAGTGCCCGCTCATCACTAGTTACGAGTACTAAGCACCTGAGCATGGTAGTGCCCGCTCATCACTAGTTACGAGTACTGAGCACCCGAGAATGGTAGTGCCCGCTCATCACTAGTTACGAGTACTGAGCAGCTGAGCATGGTAGTGCCCCTCATCACTAGTTACGAGTACTGAGCACCCGAGCATGGTAGTGCCTGCTCATCACTAGTTACCAGTACTGAGTACCCGAGCATAGTAGTGCCCGCTCATCACTAGTTACGAGTACCGAGCACCCGAGCATGGTAGTGCCCGCTCATAACTAGTTACCAGTACTGAGCACCCGAGCATGGTAGTGCCCGCTCATCACTAGTTACCAGTACTGAGCACCCGAGCATGGTAGTGCCCGCTCATCACTAGTTACCAGTACTGAGCACCCGAGCATGGTAGTGCCCGCTCATCACTAGTTACCAGTACTGAGTACCCGAGCATAGTAGTGCCCGCTCATCACTAGTTACGAGTACTGAGCACCCGAGCATAGTAGTGCCCGCTCATCACTAGTTACCAGTACTGAGTACCCGAGCATAGTAGTGCCCGCTCATCACTAGTTACCAGTACCGAGCAGCCGAGCATAGTAGTGCCCGCTCATCACTAGTTACCAGTACTGAGCACCCGAGCATGGTAGTGCTCGCTCATCACTAGTTACCAGTACCGAGCACCTGAGCATAGTAGTGCCCGCTCATCACTAGTTACCAGTACCGAGCACCTGAGCATGGTAGTGCCCGCTCATCACTAGTTACCAGTACCGAGCACCCGAGCATGGTAGTGCCCGCTCATCACTAGTTACCAGTACCGAGCACCCGAGCATGGTAGTGTCCGCTCATCACTAGTTACGAGTACCGAGCACCCGAGCATGGCAGTGCCTGCTCATCACTAGTTACGAGTACCGAGCACCCGAGCATGGTAGTGCCCGCTCATGACTAGTTCTAAATCAGAAAAGGTTTGCAGGGCTCAGGACTGGCAGCCATAGATTATCTATGAGGTCGGTGGGCCATGGTCTTGTGAATCTTTTACTCAACTCAATTCTACAAAAATAGGATAGCCTTGAGAAGAGAAGCATTCTGAACAGGGCTATCCTTTTTGGGGGCCTCATGACCTGCTGGTCTCGAGGGGAGTGGGAGACGTCCTAAGCTGTCATCGCTGAGCAAATCATTCACTATGGTCCCAAAATAATATAAACATCAGTACTTTGCACCATGGATGTAAGGACCAATTCACACAGGTAATTTTAAATATTTAGACCATCGGCCTGTATGAACATATATTTATCTGTCATCCCTAAAACGCTAGTTAAACCACTTATACGGGTATGTAGGGGGCTTAGCCCCTCTAAATATCATACCAGTAGGATAGGATTTCAGTGGTTCATTTCCCAGAAGAAAAAAAAATATTGTTTAGAAATAAGGGGGCTTCACTGCACTATTGATGTGGCCAAAAGCTCAGCACCCCCTTACACCCCCTTAATTAGCATACCCCAAGAGGTCCCATCGTGCCTGTTTACACTCAGGCGTCAATCAGTGGTGGCTGCGCACATCCACATGGACACTGCAGGAGCCACCCATTATCAGTGCAGGAGTACAGGACCAAGCAACGGCCACAGAAAGGAGCCCATGATGATAAAGAGCCTGCAACGACCTTACGTGAGCGGCTGGGCTCCGGCAGTGTCCGTGCGGAGGTGCTGACCGACTTCAGACAGTTCTCTATGCAAAGTGCGTGGGTAAAACCGTGCACTGAGGCCTTTATTACACCAAGGGTGCACCGAAGCCCCCTTAATTGCATACAAAATTGGCTTTTTCAACGAAACCGCTAAAAACTGACCTACAGGTATTACTTTTTGTAGCGGCTAGGTCCCCTGTGTGCCTGCACAAGTGTTTTAATTAGTGTTTTAGGGGGACAGACTGCTTTTAAAATCGCTAGTGCCAGAAATTAAATCTTTGCCAGCCCCGATGCCAATGTGCTAGAAACAAGCGCAGATTGTCTTCTATGCAGAGGATCGGAGCTCTCCTCTATACAGAAATCTGCACCTTAAAGGGGGTGTCCGGTCAGAAGATACTGATGGCGGACTATTTGGCAGGTGTCCGACACTTGGCACCCCAACGGAACAGATATCAATGAGCTATCCAAATTATAGGTCACCGGTATCTTCTGAGCCGACACCCCCTGCACCACTTGGCACCTCAACAGAACAGATATCGATCATCTATCCAAACCATAGATCATCAGTCTCTTCGGAGCAGACACCCCCTGCACTATTTGGCACCCCGACAGAACAGATAATCGATCATCTACCTAAACCACAGGTCATTGGGATCTTCTGAGTGGACACCCCCTGCACCAATTGTCACCCCAACGGAACAGAAATCGATCATCTATCCAAACCATAGGTCATTGGGATCTTCTGAGCAGACACCCCCTGCACTACTTGGCACCAGACGGAACAGATATCGATCCCATATCCAAACCATAGGTCATCGGGATCTTCTGAGTGGACACCCCATGCACCACTTGGCACTAGACAGAACAGATATCGATCCCATATCCAAACCATAGGTCATCGGGATCTTCTGAGCAGACACCCCCTGCACCACTTGGCACTAGACAGAACAGATATCGATCCCATATCCAAACCATAGGTCATCGGGATCTTCTGAGTGGACACCCCCTGCACCACTTGGCACCAGACGGAACAGATATCGATCCCATATCCAAACCATAGGTCATCGGGATCTTCTGAGCGGACACCCCCTGTACCACTTGGCACCAGACAGAACAGATATCGATCCCATATCCAAACTATAGGTCATTGGGATCTTCTGAGCAGACACCCCCTGCACCACTTGGCACCTCTACAGAACAGATATCGATCATCTATCCAAACCATAGGTCATCAGTCTCTTCGGAGCAGACACCCCCTGCACTACTTGGCACCTCGACAGAACAGATATCGATCAACTACCTAAACCACAGGTCATTGGTATCTTCTGAGTGGACACCCCCTGCACCACTTGGCACCAGACGGAACAGATATCGATCCCATATCCAAACCATAGGTCATCGGGATCTTCTGAGCGGACACCCCCTGCACCACTTGGCACCAGACGGAACAGATATCGATCCCATATCCAAACCATAGGTCATCGGGATCTTCTGAGTGGAGATCCCTGCACCACTTGGCACCAGACAGAACAGATATCGATCCCATATCCAAACTATAGGTCATTGGGATCTTCTGAGCAGACACCCCCTGCACCACTTGGCACCTCAACAGAACAGATATCGATCATCTACCTAAACCACAGGTCATCGGTATCTTCTGAGTGGACACCCCCTGCACCACTTGGCACCTCAACAGAACAGATATCGATCATCTGCCCAAACCATAGATCATCAGTCTCTTCTGAGCAGACACCCCCTGCACTACTTGGCACCCCGACAGAACAGATATCGATCATCTACCTAAACCACAGGTCATCAGTATCTTCTGAGTGGACACCCCCCGCACCACTTGGCACACCGACAGAACAGATATCGATCCCATATCCAAACCATAGGTCATCGGGATCTTCTGGACGGACACCCCCTGCACCATGTAGATGCACAAAGCCCACCAGACAGATTGTTGTGTGCCCAGGACCCATAGAGGAGGAAAGATCCAGATTAGAGGTCACCCATCCATTACCACCGGGAGTCGGGACCATGAGGTCACTCCTCTATTAACCCCGGGACCATGATTTCATCTATCGGCGCCCATTCACATTAGCTGCAAACGAATCCCAGAGCCACCAGACAAGGAAAACCGTGCGAAATACATACACAAATATAATCTATTTCCAACGCCGATATTTATTTAAGATGATCACGTCTGCAAATGACAGCGACGCGTCCCTGGGTCTTGCAGCCGATATTACGGAGAATGTCATTTTCTCCGAGGTCTATTATTATTTTTCAAAAATCTCGTCCAGAAAAAGAGAAAATATTTTGCCCAAATGACGAATAATTGTAAGTCGCACAATGGACCGTACGTGGGGCCGGGAAGCGTGTCACGCCTTGACTCCTAATGCCTTTCAAAAAGTAGCTTTCTACGTGTCTTTCTATTATATAATGTCATCTTTTAGTGCATCCGTAGAAGCTTCGGAGCGCAGAGTTGCCCGGCAACAAGAGAATTATGTGTCAGCGAACAATTAACGGAGCTGACACCCGGAGCCCAGCAACCATTTTCTGAGCCGAGTCTACATCAGGAAATCTTCCCGTACATCCTTCTTCCCACTCCCTCCATCGCCGTCCTCCCCTATCCCTGCATTATTTTTTTGGGGGGGGAGGGGAGGGGTGAAATACATATCACATATTGCGGAGATTAACATGTTGCTATAACCATGGGATATGGAAGGAATCAAAAAGGGTCAGTCGAGAAAAATGCATTTCCAAGCGCCCTTACAAGGATACAATGTAATTTTGCCTTCAATTTCATCCATTTTTAATGCATATAAAATCCGGGTCTGTATGTGACCTATAGGAAATGTTTTCCTGTCCACCCCAGCAGCCAGAATCCATAATATCTGGTATCCTCTAGCTTCCAGTATCGGTGTGGTCTTCCAATGGTGTTGCCATCAGTCCAGTGGTTTCGCAAGTCATCATCGGCTTACCCCAGGAAGAAGCAGACAAGCGAAACTCAAGGTCGTAGAAGCTGGGGTGCGGAACGTTTTTTTTTTTTTTAAAAAAAAACAAAAAAAAAAATGTAACTCCTCATTTAACTCTTGAAAGTATAATTAACCCAACTTGAAGCTAATTACATGGCAGGTCTGCCCTATGTCCGGTTGTTCTTGATGAGAAACTCCGGACAGGTATTGTTTGCAGCAATTGCTTTTGGAACGATTGGTCTTAGCAAAACTGGTAGCAAAATTATTTGATGAATTTACCAACAGTGAATGTGGATGCGGCAAAATTGAATTATATGGGGGATCCGAGGAGAATCTAAAGAGGGGAGGAAGAATCCGTGGGGTATCTAAAAGGGCAGCGGTGACCCCAAGAAGAATCGGAGGACGGAAGGGGAATTCATGAAGGGGGCGAATATCTGATGGAGTATTCCCAAGGAATCGGTACTCGTAACTAGTGATGAGCGGGCACTACCATGCTCGGGTGCTCAGTACTCGTAACTAGTGATGAGCGGGCACTATCATGCTCAGTACTCGTAACTAGTGATGAGCGGGCACTGTCATGCTCAGGTGCTCAGTACTCGTAACTAGTGATGAGCGGGCACTACCATGCTCAGGTGCTCAGTACTGGTAACTAGTGATGAGCGGGCACTGTCATGCTCAGGTGCTCAGTACTCGTAACTAGTGATGAGCGGGCACTACCATGCTCAGGTGCTTAGTACTGGTAACTAGTGATGAGCGGGCACTACCATGCTCAGGTGCTCAGTACTGGTAACTAGTGATGAGCGGGCACTACCATGCTCGGGTGCTCTGTACTGGTAACTAGTGATGAGCGGGCACTACCATGCTCGGGTGCTCGGCACTGGTAACTAGTGATGAGCGGGCACTACCATGCTCGGGTGCTCGGCACTGGTAACTAGTGATGAGCGGGCACTACCATGCTCAGGTGCTCTGTACTGGTAACTAGTGATGAGCGGGCACTACCATGCTCGGGTGCTCGGCACTGGTAACTAGTGATGAGCGGGCACTACCATGCTCGGGTGCTCTGTACTCGTAACTAGTGATGAGCGGGCACTACCATGCTCGGGTGCTCTGTACTCGTAACTAGTGATGAGCGGGCACTGCCATGCTCGGGTGCTCAGTACTCGTAACTAGTGGTGAGCGGGCACTACCATGCTCGGGTGCTCGGTACTCGTAACTAGTGATGAGCGGGCACTACCATGCTCGGGTGCTCAGTACTCGTAACTAGTGGTGAGCGGGCACTACCATGCTCGGGTGCTCAGTACTCGTAACTAGTGATGAGCGGGCACTACCATGCTCGGGTGCTCAGTACTCGTAACTAGTGGTGAGCGGGCACTACCATGCTCGGGTGCTCAGTACTGGTAACTAGTGATGAGCGGGCACTACCATGCTCGGGTGCTCAGTACTAGTAACTAGTGATGAGCGGGCACTACCATGCTCGGGTGCTCAGTACTCGTAACTAGTGATGAGTGGGCACTACCATGCTTGGTACTCGTAAAGAGCAGGTTAGACGCTCGGACTAGAGCGACTCGTGTGCTGAGTGTAATGCAAGTCAATGTGGTACTTGAGCACTTTTGCGTTAGGAGTACCAAGCACCCGGGCATTATAGTGCTCCCTAATCACACATTAAGGGACATCTGGAAGGACTGGAAAAACAAAAATGTTGAGTTTTCAAATCAAGACCTTCATCAAAGCATCTTCCTTTTTCATTTTAAAAACATTTAAGGTACGAAACAAAAAAAAGAGAGGGGGGGGAGAGGGGGGGGGTGTTACCAACCCCTCCTAAAACGGAAAACATTAAATATAAAAAATAAAATGGTGTATAGATGGACTCACCCGTCTTTGGTTTGGTCCACCACGCCCGCCAGAAGCTGGATGGTTTTGGGGTTTGGCTCGCCATCTCCGGTGAAGTTCAGGTAACGTCTGACGAAGTCGGTTGGTGACATAAAACGGTCTCCATCTTTTTCCACGCTGGCATACTAGAAGACAAGAAAAACAAAAAAATTAGGGGGGTGTTTCTGGGCGTCAGATTAAGGGATTGTGTAGTTTATCAGAAATTAAGACATTTCATAATTGACTTGTTAAAATTCTGTTCATGAGCCGCGGCCTGTGGAGATGAGACCACCAGCAGCTCCGAACCTCCGGCTACAGTCGGCTCCAAACACAGAGGCTTCCTGTTGGTGCTCCGAACGGCTCAACCAGTAGCTCTGCATGGTCACATCATTGGGGGCGTGTGCTCTGCATGGTCACATCATGGGGGGCTGTGCTCTGCATAGTCACATCATTGGGGGCGTGTGCTCTGCATGGTCACATCATGGGGGTGTGTGCTCTGCATGGTCACATCATTGGGGGGGGGGTGCTCTGCATGGTCACATCATGGGGGGGTGCTCTGCATGGTCACATCATTGGGGGTGTGTGCTCTGCATGGTCACATCATTGGGGGGGGTGCTCTGCATGGTCACATCATTGGAGGGGTGTGCTCTGCATGGTCACATCATTGGGGGGGTGTGCTCTGCATGGTCACATCATTGGGGGGGGGTGCTCTGCATGGTCACATCATTGGGGGGGGTGCTCTGCATGGTCACATCATTGGGGGCGTGTGCTCTGCATGGTCACATCATGCTCTGCATGGTCACATCATTGGGGGTGTGTGCTCTGCATGGTGACATCATTGGGGCCGTGTGCTCTGCATGGTGACATCATTGGGGTGTGTGCTCTGCATGGTGACATCATTGGGGGGTGTGCTCTGCATGGTGACATCATTGGGGGGTGTGCTCTGCATGGTGACATCATTGGGGGGGTGCTCTGCATGGTGACATCATTGGGGGGTGTGCTCTGCATGGTGACATCATTGGGGGGTGTGCTCTGCATGGTGACATCATTGGGGGGTGTGCTCTGCATGGTGACATCATTGGGGGGTGTGCTCTGCATGGTGACATCATTGGGGGGTGTGCTCTGCATGGTGACATCATTGGGGTGTGTGCTCTGCATGGTGACATCATTGGGGGGTGTGCTCTGCATGGTGACATCATTGGGGGGTGTGCTCTGCATGGTGACATCACCCGATGCTTGATCGAGTATCGAACAGTGGCGAGCACGCTCACTCATCACTAGTCAACACCATAGAGGAGCACGCAACTCTTACCTTGGCGAATATAGTTTTCAGCTCAGCTGGATCAGCTCTCTTGGTCAATGCTACCTGGAAAAAGGAAAAAGATGCATATATCAAAATTTTATGGTGTAGAACAAATCTTTAAGCTACAACGTGTAGGTATATCCGGCTAATCAGCGCCAGCCAATAAAGGGTATATCCTAGACATGTGGCAATCCATAGAAAAACTGTGCAAATCCAATGAAGGTCACGGTTTAGCACACTGAAGTGAACGTGGCACCGTCTTATACGTCCATCAGAGTAGGAACCTCCTTTGCGGTGGCTCCTTGGAGACTTTCTGATTTTTAAAGGTTTGGGTTGTAAAATTGGCAAATATGTTTTGTTAGTAACATGGCAGCCTTGGTCAAGATGGAATGGACAGGCGCAACGGCAGCCTTGGTCAGGATGGAATGGACAGGCGCAACGGCAGCCTTGGTCGGGATGGAATGGACAGACGCGACGGCAGCCTTGGTCAGAATGGAATGGACAGACGCAATGGCAGCCTTGGTCGGGATGGAATGGACAGACGCAATGGCAGCCTTGGTCGGGATGGAATGGACAGACGCAATGGCAGCCTTGGTAAGGATGGATTGGAATGGACAGACGCAATGGCAGCCTTGGTCAGGATGGAATGGACAGACGCAATGGCAGCCTTGGTCAGGATAGAATGGACAGACGCAATGGCAGCCTTGGTAAGGATGGATAGGACAGACGCAATGGCAGCCTTGGTCAGGATAGAATGGACAGACGCAATGGCAGCCTTGGTAAGGATGGATAGGACAGACGCAATGGCAGCCTTGGTAAGGATGGATTGGAATGGACAGACGCAATGGCAGCCTTGGTCAGGATAGAATGGACAGACGCAACGGCAGCCTTGGTCAGGATAGAATGGACAGACGCAATGGCAGCCTTGGTAAGGATGGATAGGACAGACGCAATGGCAGCCTTGGTAAGGATGGATAGGACAGACGCAATGGCAGCCTTGGTAAGGATGGATTGGAATGGACAGACGCAACGGCAACCTTGGTCAGGATGGATTGGACAAACGCAATGGCAGCCTTGGTAAGGATGCAATGGAAAGACGCAAGGGAAGCCTTGGTCAGGATGGAATGGACAGGCGCAAAGGCAGCCTTGGTCAGTATGGAAAGAACAGACGCAATGGCAGCCTTGGTCAGGATGGACTGGACAGACGCAACGGCAGCCTTGGTCAGGATGGAATGGACAGACGCAACGGCAGCCTTGGTCACGATGGAATGGTCAGATGCAATCCGATTTCAGGACGAGCACCATGTCGCCAAAAAGAAAATCCGGTGCCAATTTTACAACTGGAACTTAATAAAAAGCAACTTGTAAAAGAAAGAAAAAAAAAAAAAAAGTATCCAGTGTGCGTCGAATGTCAGCAGTTCAAAAATAATTTTATTTGCTCTTTAACAAAAAAGTATATCCGAAATGTTAGCAGCAAGAAAAGAGCAGGCTGATAGGCGACGTAAATGACCGATTAATGAGCTCTTCAGTCGCCACGGCGGTTACATACGTCAATTATATTTACAACTATTGAGAGGAAACAGTTTTAATGCTCTCCCCTATGATTACAGATACCTTACACAAATTCCCTTCCACTGCAATCATTCAGTTTGAGATGTTAACAATCGAAAAAGAAACGGCAGCCGCCGCCGCGAAACGTGCACAAAATCCATTCTGAGGAGCCGACGTCGTGGAGCCCGCGGCTCACCTGGAAAATTGTTTCGAGCAGGCTTGAAAAATCAAAATCACTCAAAGTGACATTATCCCGCGTTCCTATGCAAAAACATTTATTTTTCACCTACTTTCAGAAATTACTTTAAGTGTAAGTGTAACTGGCGGTGGAGAAAGCCGCCAACAAGAGAAAAAGGTATATAACTGAATGCTCCAGGTAAACAAATATCCGAGATAGGAAAAATAATACCGAGCGGACAATCCCCTCCCGAAAAACTCTCTACACCTCGTATAAGTCCTCTACAATCCGAAAATAACCAAAACTCCGTGACCATGTTAAAGGGGTTGGCCAGGCGATAAATTGATGATCCTGGTGGGTCAGACTGCTGGGATCACGAGAATGGGGGCAACCAAGTTCAGCATGCAAATATTCCCTAAAGTATCTGATCATTGGTGGTCCCACATTGATCCAAGAACGAGGCTTGAGAACCTTGGAACCGGTCTTCGGTCTTGAATGGTGCCCATGCTCGATCTCCACTCCGAAAAACTCTCTACACCTCGTATAAGTCCTCTACAATCCGAAAATAACCAAAACTCTGCGACCATGTTAAAGGGGTTGGACAGGCGATAAATTAATGATCCTGGTGGGTCAGACTGCTGGGATCACGAGAACGGGGGCAACCAAGTTCAGTGTGCAACTATTCCCTAAAGTATCTGATCATTGGTGGTCCCACACTGATCCAAGAACGGGGCTCGAGAACCTTGGAACCAGTCTCCAATGGTGCCGAGGTGCCCATGCTCGATCTCCGCTACATTCACCGTCTATAGGAATCCTGGGAATAGCTGAGTGATGTAGTCCACTATCTCCTGCAGTCCCGTAAGGGATGACTGAGCATGTGCACCATTCCAGATGGGGCTCCCCAGAGACCAAACTTTTCAGCTTCCGGAGCACTGTTTTTGGGACTGCTGGCTGCAACTTACGATCTTCATAATAACCCTTCAAGATTTCATAGTTTTAAGGTTGAAAGAAGATAAAAGTCCATCAAGTTCAACCTATAATCTAATTTGTTATTCCAGAGGACGGCAAAAACCCAATGAAGCAGATGCTAATAGCCCTACGGGGAAAAGTTTCTTGCCGACTCCATATACGACAGACTCGTTCCCTGGATCATGTGGCAACCAGAATCAAAATATCGACTATGGTGCACAAAAGAAAGCCTGTTTTCACCAATCTCACAAAACCTTGCCATACAATCTCATCAGTAGGGAGTCGTGTACCCCCAATACTCTGGGACAACATTAGGAATCTGGCCAATAACCAAACATTTGACAGAAACCAGAACCCCCCTCATCTTCAAGAGCCTCAACTCCCAAAAACACTTCTTCCGCCATACTACACAGAAACAGCGTCAACTCTCACCATCTGGGTCCTTCTCTCATCCCATTTTGGACTGTGAAGGCCATTTTACATGGGCCGAAAATTGTCTCACGCCTGTTCCTGAATATCAACTGGTATAAAAATGTGGCTTATTACCCAACTAATGAGCAAATGCTTGATCTTTAGACCATGGTTCATTCCTGCCGGCAAGAAAAATTCTTTATCGCGAGAACATTGGCCGGTATAAAGAAGGCATGTGCTGCTTACAGTATGATGCTGAACGGTAATAATTGTTCTTACAGTTTTAGTCGGCACATGAACGTCAATCAACATAAAGTCGTTCAGTAAGGGGCTGAAGTCAGTCAGAGTAAATGCTTCAAGGTAAGAGAGAATTCACCCATCAGGTAACCATTCACCCCTCTCTCCATGTCCGGTCCCCCAGCGAGGTCAGAGGACCCCAGGCCCCCCAGCGAAGTAAGAGGACAATCGCCCCTCCCTCGATGCCTAGCCCGCGAGAAAAGAGAGCATCCGTCCTTTCCTCCATGCCTAGCCCACGAGAAGAGAGGGCATCCGCCACTCTCCCTCCATGCCTAGCCTTTGAGATGACATCCACCCCTCCCTCCATGCCTAGCCCGCAAAACAAGAGGGTATTGACCCCTCCCTCATGTATAGCCTGAGAGAAAAAAGGGCATCTGCCCTGCCCTCCATGCCTAACCTGCATTAGAACAGGGTATTGACCCCTTCCTCCATGCATAGCCTGAGAGAAAAAAGGGCATCCACCCTTCCCTCCATGCTTAGCCAGTGAGAGAAGAGGGCATCCACCCTTCCCTCCATGCTTAGCCAGTGAGAGAAGAGGGCATCCACCCTTCCCTCCATGCTTAGCCAGTGAGAGAAGAGGGCATCCACTCTTTCCTCCATGCTTATCACACAAGAGAAGAGGGCATTCACCGCTCCCCTCCATGCTTAGCCCGCGAAAGAAGAGGGCATCCACCCCTCCTTCTATTCCAAGCCCATGAAAGAAGAGGACATTCACTCATCCCCCCCATGTCTAGCCCATGTGAGAAGAGGGCATTCACCCATCGCCCCCCCCATACCAAGCCCACAAGGGAAGAAGACAGTCACCTGTCCTTCAATGCCTAGCCCACGAGTGAAGAGGACAGTAAACCGTCCCTCCATCCCTAGCCCACGAGTGAAGAGGACAGTCAGCCGTCCCTCCATGTCTAGCCCACAAGGGAAGAGGACAGTCACCCATCCTCCATGCCTATCCCATGAGAGAAGAGGGCATTCATCTGTCCACCCCCATGCCTAGCCTACAAGACAAGAAGACATTCCACCGTCCCTCCACGCCTAGCCCACAATGGAAGACAACAGTCACCTGTCCCTCCACGTCTAGCCCGTGAGGGAAGAAGACAGTCACCCGTCCCTCCATGCCTAGCCCGTGAGGGAAGAGGACAGTCACCCGTCCCTCCACGCCTAGCCCACAATGGAAGACGACAGTCACCCGTCCCTCCACGCCTAGCCCACAATGGAAGACGACAGTCACCTGTCCCTCCACGTCTAGCCCGTGAGGGAAGAAGACAGTCACCCGTCGCTCCATGCCTAGCCCGCAAGGGAAGAGAGCATTCACTGCTACAACACTGTTGCTCCCATAATTCCTGTCTACACTTGGGTGCATCTAATAGGCAACATCCACAGGACTTGCATGTTAATGGGGTAGAGATTGCTAGTTTATACAGGACACAAATCTTAGAAGATTACGATATAGTATTGTTCTTACGTTCGGTCATTTCAGGGGCAAAAATAAACAAAAAAAAACAAAAACTTCTATCTGATCTTGCAAATTCCTCTCCTCAACTTAAATACTTAAAATAAGAAGCCTTTAAGTAATAATCTGTTAAAGAGAAACCACCAGGTGAAGAAATATTGGGAAAGTTGGCCCGGTAATCCGTTTGTGGAAGCCACTTACCCCAGACATAAAGAGTTTCAATTACCAAACCATTGAGAGACTCCTCGGGTGTCGGGGAGAGGGAGCGTGACACGGAACACTTGAAATTCAAGAGAATTGGAAAATCTCAAAAGAAGTCTTAAATCTGGATCAATGTGATATCCGGAGGCGCTGGCGGTGCGGCAGGTGGGGGGTGTAAGTGTTTCATTCCTCATGAAGCTAATGGACAGAAAACTGGGAGTAAAATTGCTTTTCAGGCGCCATCGGGGAAAGGATAAAGATGCAGAATGTATCTTAAGAAGCATTTTACAAAAAAAAGATGCTACAATCTTGTCTTAAGATTTTTTTTTTTTTTTCGTGGCTGAACTATAATCTCTCAATATGGATAATGCAATAAGAATCTCTGAGAGCGCAGATCTATAGGTGCAAAGTCAAAGAACGATAAATCCCTCCGAGATTGGAAAATGTAAAAAGTAAAAACTAAGAACCCAACTAAGTTCCATAAGATTTGATTGACCATTCTTGCGGGAGGCGAATAGAAAAAAGCCAGAGGAGTCTAGTTGGCACGTGACCGCAAGTACTTTCGGAATTGTTCTTCTACAAAAATAGCAAAAACTAAATTTTCCATCACTTACAATAGTTTTGAACGGGACCAATCATTTTACCAAAGAATTTGCTGAAAAAAAAAAAAAAAAAAAAACAAGTCTGACTTTTTGTTGGGGAGTTTTGTTTTCACAAGGTTCACTTTACGGTAAAAAAAAAAAAAAAAAAAAAAAAAAAATTTAACCTGTAAGGCCGCTTTCACATTTTGTTTTTACCTACGTTCAGCGGTCCCGTCGGAGCTTCTGTCCGAACACCCCCGCAAAATGTGTTTCGGACGCATGCGCCGACGGGTCCATTGACTATAATGGAGCAGACGGAATCAGCGTGTGCTCTGTCTTGCACCATTTTCAGGTATATATGTTTTCTGCAGGCGGACACGCTGGCGTAGCAGACTACATCTGGGTGTCCGCCTGTAGAAAGCGTATTTGCCCGAAAATGGTGCAAGACAGAGCACACGCTGACTCCGTCTGCACCGTTATAGCCAATGGCCCCGTCGGCGCATGCGTTCGAAACACATTTTGAGGGGGTGTTCAGACGGAAGCTCCTACATGACCACTGAATGTAGGCAAAAACGAAATGTGAACATGGCCTTTGTTTTTCACTTATGGGTATTCTTCGAAATTTGAGTTTTTTTGTTTTTTTTTAAATTACTAGGGAAAAAAATGCTATTTTTGTGTTTGCTTTAGTTGCTACATTCTGAGACAGAATTTTTTAATTTTTTTTTTACATTTAGATCAACACCATTACATTGGAACTGATATTATTTGTGTTATTTTGGGGTCCATAAGTAGGGATGGGCAGACCCGGACTGTAAAAGTCCGTGTCCGCGCGCTTTCAAAGTTGCCCGGGTGCCAGGCCCGGAATTCCGGGTGTTTGAACCAGATCCGGTACTCAAGAAATTAAAAAAAAAATAAATAAAAGGAAAAAATAAAAAAAATAAGAATGAAGCAAGTGCTTCACATTTACAGCTGTACACTGCTCCCGCGCAACTGTCACGCTGCTCCTGCGGCCTCCGCTCATCATTGCTCATACATTTGCACGGCTTTCCCCTCCCCCACCGGCCAGCCTGGCCTCTGTGGTCGGTTGCAGTCAGACGTGCCCCCAGCCTATGTGACAGTGTCTGACTGCAACTAATCACAGGCGCTGTCTGAATCATGAAGCAGGCCGCTCAGGCTGAGCAATGGAGGACACATTATCGCCGGCGCAGTTCATCCGGAGCCTCCCAGCAGGCCCCGGATGAGCAGAGGAGGACACATTTTCGCCGGCGCAGTTCATCCAGAGCCTCCCAGCAGGCCCCGGATGAGCAGAGGTCGTCACATCATCTCCGGCGCAGTTCATCCAGTGCCTCCTTTTTTAAAAAAGAATGTTTATTCTTAACCGGGCTGCATTTAGAACATGCCCCCCCACTATCACATGACAAATTACGCCATACCTGGAAGAAGCCCGTACATTCTAGCATCTACCTGTACTTTTAGTGCACGATCTAGACGCACGCAGCTCCAGAAGTGAATGCGTGACCTGGAAACAGCTTGCCGCTATGACAAGTATATTTGGTGAGTAGACCGCGCGTGCTCCTATCCCTTCCACCAACATTTTTATTCCCCAGATTCTGGTTTCCATAGACTTATATGGGTACCGGATTCCGAACCGGATTTTTTTTTAAAAAAAAATAAAAAAAAAAATGACAATTGTGTTGAATTGTGAACGCGATTCTCTTCTCCCACTCTTGACACACCGAGAGCAATACCGCAGATCCAGGATGTGGGACACCTGAAACACCGGATACTGGAGGCCTGTGCAAGTATTTCTTCTGCGGTATTGCTCTCGTGTCAAGAGTGGGAGAAGAGAATCGCGTTCACAATTCAGCACAATGGGCAGCACTTTGAGCACATCCTTTAGTAGGTTAAGGTCGTTGTTCCATGTCACGAACGTGTCAATAACTCGATAATGAACAAAGCTACACTAGAAATGAGCACACCATTGTTTTTCTTGTGCAATTCTCTATGTGTTTGATGTGTCACATGACCCCCTTCCCATTGAAAAAATTAAAGTGGAATTCAAAATGGCGGCTTTGCAAACGGCCGCCATGTGCGTCACCCGGTTTCAAATCTTTGATCCCTCCCATGTACTAATATGCCACAAACGGTAAGGTGATATCAGCAACCACTTCCATTTTATGAGGGTGTATCCATACTTATGGCCCACCCTATAGATTCTCTATGGGGTTTAGGTCAGGTGAGTTTACTGCCAATCAAGCACAGTGATACTGTGGTTAGTAAACCAGGTGTTGGTACTTTTGGCAGTGTGGACAGGGGCCAAGTCCTGCTGGAAAATGACATTTCCATCTCCAAACAGCTTGTCGGCAGAGGGAAGCATGAAGTGCTGTAACATATCCTGGTAGACGGCTGCGCTGACCTTGGTCTTGATAAAACACAGTGGAGCTACCCCAGCAGATGACATGGCTCCCCAAACCATCACTGATTGTGGACACTTCACACTAGACCTCAGCAGCTTGGATTGTGGCCTCTCCACTCTTCCTCTAGACCAGACCTGGGCAAGGGGCGGCCCGCGGGCCACATCCGGCCCGCCTACTCTCTGTGACCGGCCCGCCTGGCTCAGGGCGTCCTTGCTGGCCAGTCACTGATGAGAGCAATCTGACCTGTTGTGCGGAGCTCCAGGCTCCGGGAGGCGCGTGGTCAGATTGCCCTCATCAGTGCCCGGGCAAATGCCGGGGCCCTGGAGAGCCGGGGGGGCCCACTCGGCCTCGTCAGTTCTGGTGACCCTTGGCCAGGACCCACTCGCCTTAGTTCTGCTGCCCCCCGGGCCGAGTAGGAATCTGCAGCGCCGTCCCTTTAAGGAGCAAAGACTTCCTGGCTGAACTTAATCTGTGGGCGGAGCTACCGGCCGGCGTCCTGCTCATCCCACAGATGAGAGTTGCAGTGCCAGCCAGCGACCCCCAGCACAGCGTGTCCCTCCGGCTCTGTGTGGGCCCCCTCTCCACCGTGACCTGAGCGGTATGTGCCCTCCCCACCGCCCGATTTATGGGCCCTGGTGAGCTGTATGGGCTCTTCTCCCCCCTAGGTGTATTCCCTGCAACCCCCCCCCCCGGTGCCGTATGTGCTGGGCCCCAGAGCCGCGTGTGTGTCTGTCTGTATGTACATATGTAGCAGAGCTATGTGTGTATGTATGTAGCAGAGCTATGTGTGTAAGTATGTAGCAGAGCTATGTGTGTATGTAGCAGAGCAATGTGTATGTATGTATATATGTAGCAGAGCTATGTGTGTAAGTATGTAGCTGTGCTATGTGTGTATGTAGCAGAGCTATGTGTGTATGTATGTAGCTGTGCTATGTGTGTATGTAGCAGAGCAATGTGTATGTATGTATATATGTAGCAGAGCTATGTGTGTAAGTATGTAGCTGTGCTATGTGTGTATGTAGCAGAGCTATGTGTGTAAGTATGTAGCAGAGCTATGTGTGTATGTAGCAGAGCAATGTGTATGTATGTATATATGTAGCAGAGCTATGTGTGTAAGTATGTAGCTGTGCTATGTGTGTATGTAGCAGTGCTATGTGTGTATGTATGTAGCAGTGCTATGTGTGTATGTATGTAGCAGTGCTATGTGTGTATGTAGCAGTGCTATGTGTGTATGTATGTAGCAGTGCTATGTGTGTATGTAGCAGTGCTATGTGTGTATGTATGTAGCAGAGCTATGTATGTAGCAGAGCTATGTGTGTATGTAGCAGAGCTATGTGTGTATGTAGCAGAGCAATGTGTATGTATGTATATATGTAGCAGAGCTATGTGTGTCTGTATGTAGCAGTGCTATGTGTGTATGTAGCAGTGCTATGTGTGTATGTATGTAGCAGAGCTATGTGTGTATGTAGCAGAGCAATGTGTATGTATGTATATATGTAGCAGAGCTATGTGTGTCTGTATGTAGCAGTGCTATGTGTGTATGTAGCAGTGCTATGTGTGTATGTATGTAGCAGTGCTATGTGTGTATGTAGCAGTGCTATGTGTGTATGTATGTAGCAGAGCTATGTATGTAGCAGAGCTATGTGTGTATGTATGTAGCAGAGCTATGTGTGTATGTATGTAGCAGAGCTATGTGTGTATGTATGTAGCAGAGCTATGTGTGTATGTATGTAGCAGAGCTATGTGTGTATGTATGTAGCAGAGCTATGTGTGTATGTAGCAGAGCAATGTGTATGTATGTATATATGTAGCAGTGCTATGTGTGTATGTAGCAGAGCTATGGGTGTAGCAGAGCTATGTGTGTCTGTATGTAGCAGTGCTATGTGTGTGTAGCAGTGCTATGTGTGTATGTATGTAGAAGAGCTATGTGTGTATGTATGTAGAAGAGCTATGTGTGTATGTATGTAGCAGTGCTATGTGTGTATGTATGTAGAAGAGCTATGTGTGTATGTATGTAGAAGAGCTATGTGTGTATGTATGTAGCAGAGCTATGTGTGTATGTATGTAGCAGAGCTATGTGTGTATGTATGTAGCAGAGCTATGTGTGTATGTATGTAGCAGAGCTATGTGTGTATGTATGTAGCAGAGCTATGTGTGTATGTATGTAGCAGAGCTATGTGTGTGTGTCTGTAGCAGAGCTATGTGTGTCTGTAGCAGAGCTATGTGTGTCTGTAGCAGAGCTATGTGTGTCTGTAGCAGAGCTATGTGTGTCTGTAGCAGAGCTATGTGTGTCTGTAGCAGAGCTATGTGTGTCTGTAGCAGAGCTATGTGTGTCTGTAGCAGAGCTATGTGTGTCTGTAGCAGAGCTATGTGTGTCTGTAGCAGAGCTATGTGTGTCTGTATGTATGCAGCAGAGCTGTGTGTCTGTAGGCATGTATAATGTGTATCTATGTATGTCAGTGTATATGGCTGTATAGATGTGTCCGTTCTATATGTATTTTTGTGAGTTTGTCTTTAAATATGTATGTGTACGTATGTGTGTCTGCGTGTTGATGGGGCCCACTGGGACTCTTCCGCCCGGGGCCCACAAAAACCTGGAGCCGGCCCTGACCCTCATCACACGCTGCGTGTCGGGCAGGAAACAGAGGACAGATCCTGAAGCTCCGCACAGTGTAGGCAGCGGAACGCAGGAATCTCTCCTCTGTTCCTTGCCCGACACTTTTCTCTGTGACACACGCGCGCCCTGATATCGTCAGTACGGCGCGCGTGTGTCATTTGAAAAGTTCCTGCCCGGAAGGAGAAGCTGCAGAGGCGGGGGCCGTATGGAGAGAGGCAGCGACGGGGGCTCCTAGGAATACAGCGTCGGCGCAGCCTGGCCATGTGAAGGAGAAGCAGCTCAGCGGGGGGCTCGTACGGAGGTGTCTGAGGACGGGAACGATAAGAAGAGAGGTGAGTGGTTACTAGTAACCTGCGGGGACAATGGGGGCGGGCAGGCGGGGGGCTGGGGGAGAGGGGTAACTTTTGACAAATATTTGGGGTGTAGTGGTTTAGTATATGGGAATGTAGTTTTACAGGTGTGGTATATGGGGGGGGTGTAGTGGTGTAGTGTTATAGGTGTGTAGTGGTGTAGTATAATACAGGTGTATATAGGAGTGTAGTATAATACTACACCCCTATATACACCTGTATTATACTACACCACTACACCCCTATATACACCTGTAATATACTACACCTCTATATACACCTGTATTATACTACACCCCTATATACACCTGTATTATACTACACCACTACACCCCTATATACACCTGTATTATACTACACCCCTATATACACCTGTATTATACTACACCACTACACCCCTATATACACCTGTATTATACTACACCCCTATATACACCTGTATTATACTACACCACTATATACACCTGTATTATACTACACCACTACACCCCTATATACACCTGTAATATACTACACCCCTATATACACCTGTATTATACTACACCCCTATATACACCTGTATTATACTACACCACTACACCCCTATATACACCTGTATTATACTACACCCCTATATACACCTGTATTATACTACACCCCTATATACACCTGTATTATACTACACCACTATATACACCTGTATTATACAGGTGTATATAGGGGTGTAGTAGTGTAGTATATTACAGGTGTATATAAGGGTGTAGTGGTGTAGTATATTACAGGTGTATATGGGGTGTAGTGGTGTAGTATATTACAGGTGTAGTGGTGTAGTATAATACAGGTGTAGTATATTGGAGTGTAGTATAATACAAGTGTAGTATATAGGGGTGTAGTGATGTAGTATAATACAAGTGTAGTATATAGGGGTGTAGTGATGTAGTATAATACAAGTGTAGTATATAGGGGTGTAGTGATGTAGTATAATACAAGTGTAGTATATAGGGGTGTAGTGATGTAGTATAATACAAGTGTAGTATATAGGGGTGTAGTAATGTAGGTTATCACAGGTGTAGTATATAGTGATGTGCTGCAGTTTATTACAGGTGTAGTATATAGTGATGTAGCATATTACAGGTGTATATAGGGGTGTAGTGATGTAATATATAGTGGTATAGTATATAGAGGTGTAGTTTATTACAGGTGTAGTGTATACTGATGTATATTACAGGTGTAGTATGTGGCGGGTGTAGTGATGTAGTATATGGGGATTGTGTGTGTATGTATACATTGTGTGTATGTGTATATATATTATACACGCACAGTATATATGCGTGTTTGTGTGTATATATATCTATATATATATATATATATATATATATATATATATATATATATCTCTATATAATATATATATCTCTATATAATATATATATATCTCTATATAATATATATATCTCTCTATATAATATATATATCTCTATATAATATATATATCTCTCTATATAATATATATATCTCTATATAATATATATATCTCTATATAATATATATATATATATATATATATATATATATATATATATATATATATATATATATATATATATATATATATATATATATATATATATATATATATATATGTAGAACCGAGTTAATTATATTAGTCCGGCCCTCTAAAACCATCCCAATTTCTCATGCGGCCCCATGGGAAAATTAATTGCCCACCCCTGCTCTAGACTCTGGGACCGCGATTTCCAAATGAAATGCAAAATTTACTTTTATCTGAAAACAACACCTTGCACCCCTGAGAACAGTCCAGTTCTTTTCTCCTTGGCCCACGTAAGACGTTTCTGGCGTTGTCTATTGGTCATGAGTGGCCTGACACAAGGGATGCGACTCTTGTAGCCCATGTCCTGGATACGTCTGTGTGCGGTGGCTCTAGAAGCACTGACTCCAGCAACGTCCACTCCTTGTGAATCTCCCCAAAATTTTTGAATGTCCTTTTCTTAACAATCCTATCAAGGCTGTGGTTATCCCGGTTGCTTGTGCACCTTTTTCTACCACACTTTTTCCTTCCACTCAACTCTCCATTAATATGCTTGGATACAGCACTCTGTGATCAGTCAGCTTCTTTAGCAATGACCTTTTGTGGCTTACCCTCCTTGTGGAGTGTGTTAATGACTGCCCTCTGGACATATGTCAAGTCTGCAGTCTTCCCCATGATTGTGTAGCCTACTGAACCAGACTAAGGGACCATTTTAAATGCTTAGGAAGCCTTTGCAGGTGTTTTGTGGTAATTATTCTAACTTTCTGAGATAATGGCTTTTGGGTTTTCATTGGCTGTAACCCAGAATCATCAACATTAAACAGAAATAAACACGTGAAATAGATCCCTCTGTGTGTAATGAATCTATATACTATATAGGAATAGATCCCTCCGTGTGTAATGACTATATAATATATAGGAATAGATCCCTCCGTGTGTAATGACTCTATATAATATATAGGAATAGATCTCTCCGTGTGTAATGACTCTATATAATATATAGGAATAGATCCCTCCGTGTGTAATGACTATATAATATATAGGAATAGATCCCTCCGTGTGTAATGACTCTATATAATATATAGGAATAGATCCCTCCGTGTGTAATGACTCTATATAATATCTAGGAATAGATCCCTCCGTGTGTAATGACTCTATATAATATCTAGGAATAGATCCCTCCGTGTGTAATGACTCTATATAATATATAGGAATAGATCCCTCCGTGTGTAATGACTATATAATATATAGGAATAGATCCCTCTGTGTGTAATGACTCTATATAATATATAGGAATAGATCCCTCCGTGTGTAATGACTCTATATAATATCTAGGAATAGATCCCTCTGTGTGTAATGACTCTATATAATATCTAGGAATAGATCCCTCCGTGTGTAATGACTCTATATAATATCTAGGAATAGATCCCTCTGTGTGTAATGACTCTATATAATATATAGGAATAGATCCCTCTGTGTGTAATGACTCTATATAATATATAGGAATAGATCCCTCCGTGTGTAATGACTCTATATAATATATAGGAATAGATCCCTCCGTGTGTAATGACTCTATATAATATATAGGAATAGATCCCTCTGTGTATAATGACAATATAATATATGCGTTTCCCTTTTTGTATTGAATTACTGAAATAAGTCAACTTTTTGATGATATTCTAATTTATTGAGATGCACTTGTAGTACACAAATGCAAAATGGCAGATTGTAACCGGCATCCAAGTAATACAATAATCCACTGCCGTTTCACCACATTCTCATTAGAGTCTGGAATAAATGTCCTCGATATGATGTGAAGCTGTGGAAACGGAGAATATATGACTCTGGAACATACAGTCCTACAAACACACAGCATATAGAGCACTAAGTAATGGGAAACGTCCAGAAGTAAATGTTGCAGAAGAACAACAAATAACCAGCACTATGGTGCCACAGCCAAGGCAGTGATTACCAGACGTCAGTGTTACCATGGTATGTGATTTTGCATTTGTGCACTATCTGTAACTATTATATGATACTAATACACATATTTAGCCGTGTTTACTTATTCCCGTGTTTTGACATGAGGCTGTGTTCTCTGCTATTTGTTTTTCTATTCTGTTCAGCAAATACAATTTGTCATTATTAAACGCAAACAATTTTCTGTTCTACTCGTTTATACATGGGGTTGTGCTCCGATGGATTTGGTTCTGTCTGTTCCGTATATACAGGTGTGGAAGAGGTGAGCTGTGACATCACCTAAGGTGAATGGTGGATCCTCTGTTATCTACTGTATATAGGAGGTGTTATAAATCATTGTACAGGAGGAGGAGGAGGTGGAGGTGAGCTGTGACATCACCTATTGTGAATGGCAGATTCAGTGTTATCTACTGTATATAGAGGGGTTACCAGTCATTGTACAGGAGGAGGAGGTGAGCTGTGACATCACCTAAGGTGAATGGTGGATCCTCTGTTATCTACTGTATATAGGAGTTATGACTCATTGTACAGGAGGAGGTGAGCTGTGACATCACCTAAGGTGAATGGTGGATCCTCTGTTATCTACTGTATATAGGAGGTGTTATAAATCATTGTACAGGAGGAGGTGAGCTGTGACATCACCTATTGTGAATGGCAGATTCAGTGTTATCTACTGTATATAGAGGGGTTACCAGTCATTGTACAGGAGGAGGAGGTGAGCTGTGACATCACCTAAGGTGAATGGTGGATCCTCTGTTATCTACTGTATATAGGAGTTATGACTCATTGTACAGGAGGAGGAGGTGAGCTGTGACATCTATTGTGAATGGTAGATCCAGTGTTATCTACTGTATATAGAGGTTATCAGTCATTGTACAGGAGGAGGAGGTGGTGAACTGTGATATCATCTATTGTGAATGATGGATCTGGTGTTATCTCCTGTATATAGAGGTGTTATTGTACAGGAGGAGGAGGTGTGCTGTGACATCACCTATTGTGAATGGGGTGGAGCCAGTATTGTCTACTGTATATAGAGGCGTTATCAATCATTGAACAGGAGGAGGAGATGTGCTGTGACATCACTTATTGTGAATGGTAGATTCTGTGTTATCACTCATTGTCCAGGAGGAGGGGGAGGTGAGCTGTGACATCACCTATTGTGAATGGTGGACTCCGTGTTGTTATCTACTATTCAAATATATAAATATAGAAATGTGGCACTCCTAATATTGCGCTGGTGCTTGGATAGGGTCCCACCTATCTACTATTCACTATATAATGCAGATTGTGTGATTGAACCGTTTCGCCGGCGCGTACGCAGTGCTGTGTTCATGTCGTAGTTGAATTCTTCAGTAAAATGGCACCAGACTCAGTGCGTGCACATACCACCAACTCCAGTGCCATTTTATTGAAGACCCTGCCACTGAATATCACCAGTTACCAATTTGTTTCAGATGATACTTACAGACACAGTCTTCAAAAAAAATGTCGCTGGAGTTGGCGGTATGTGCACTCGCTGACTCCAGCCCCATGAGTGAAGACATCAGCTACATCAACATAGCACTACGCACGCACCGACCATATGGATGATGGCACCGGCCATGGCACAAAATGTAAAAACAAAAGGTGAGAAAAGCAGCCGGGGGAGGAATAGATAAAGAAGACCCCACTCACAAAGTCCTGCCCCGATGCCGAGTCATATCGACAACCGGTATATCGATCTATATACGGTACACACATACACACACACACACACACACACACACACTACAGACCAAAAGTTTGGACACACCTTCTCATCTCTAGAACAACTGTTAAGAGGAGACTTTGTGCAGCAGCCTTCATGGTAAAATAGCTGCTAGGAAACCACTGCTAAGGACAGGCAACAAGCAGAAGAGACTTGTTTGGGCTAAAGAACACAAGGAATGGACATTAGACCAGTGGAAATCTGTGCTTTGGTCTGATGAGTCCAAATTTGAGATCTTTGGATCCAACCACCGTGTCTTTGTAGAAAAGGTGAACGGATGGACTCTACATGGCTGGTTCCCATCGTGAAGCATGGAGGAGGAGGTGTGATGGTGTGGGGGTGCTTTGCTGGTGACACTGTTGGGGATTTATTCAACATTGAAGGCATACTGAACCAGGATGGCTACCACAGCATCTTGCAGCGGCGTGCTATTCCATCCGGTTTGCGTTTAGTTGGACCATCATTTATTTTTCAACAGGACAATGACCCCAAACACACCTCCAGGCTGTGTAAGGGCTATCTGACTAGGAAGGAGAATGATGGGGTGCTACACCAGATGACCTGGACTCCACAGTCACCAGACCTGAACCCAATCGAGATGGTTTGGGGTGAGCTGGACCGCAGAGTGAAGGCAAAAGGGTCAACAAGGGCTAAGCATCTCTGGGAACTCCTTCAAGACTGTTGGAAAACCATTTCCAGTGACCACCTCTTGAAGGTCATCAAGAGAAAGCCAAGAGTGTGCAAAGCAGTAATCAAAGCAAAAGGTGGCTACTTTGAAGAACCTAGAATATAAGACATATTTTCAGTTGTTTCACACTTATTTGTTAAGTATTTCATTCCACATGTGGTAATTCATAGTTTTGATGCCTTCAATGTGAATCTACAATTTTTAGAGTCATGAAAATAATGAAGACTCTTTGAATGAGAAGGTGTGTCCAAACATTTGGTCTGTACTGTGTATGTATGTATGTATATATATATATATATATATATATATATATATATATATATATATATATATATTAATTATCTATATATATAATTGCCTTATTCTGTCTGTCTGTCTGTCTGTCTATCTGTCTGTCTATCTGTCTGTCTGTCATGCTCCGAAATTGTGTCCTTACGGTGACACAAAGCTGATTGGCCGCTGGGCTCGCCATGGCCCCGCCCCCCCACACGGATTGGCCTCTCGCCCCGGCTCTTTGCAGGCCCCGCCCCCCTCACGCAATGCACGCTCGCTCTGGCCTAACTGACACGGGGCTCCGATTCCCAGGTGAGTACACACACACACATCAGATCACACTCACTCTCACACTCACTCTCACACATCACATCCACACATCACATCCACACACACCTCACACATCACAACATGCTGGGATATCGCTTGCTTCTACACCGGCTCTGTCAGGATCCCGGCAGCGCCACACATAACCTTGCGATGCTGGGATCTTAACGGAGGCCGTGAAAGCTGGTAACCATTATACACATCGGGTAACTAAGGTCCCTTAGTTACCCGATGTGTATCATAGTTACCAGTGTACACCGGCTCACACTCACACACACATCACACACACATCACACACACATCACATCGCATCCACACATCAAGGTCCTGCAGCTGCGGAACATACATAACATAACAGCACACACATAACAGCACACACACACAAATCAGATCACAATCACACATACCTCACACATCACATCGCATCCAAATACTCACAACATCCTGGGATATCGCTTGCTTCTCGGCGGCAATATTGTGCTGTGAGCTTCCAGGACCTGACGGAGGATCACATGGCCAGAAGCATGTGATATCCCCGGATGTTGTGAGTATCAGCGCGTATGTGCAATATCGTCAGTGTCTGTGTGTGTGAGTGTATGCGATCGGGTGTGTGTGTGAGTGTATGCGATCGGGTGTGTGTGTGAGTGCATGCGATCGGTTGTGTGTGTGAGTGGATGCGATCGGTTGTGTGTGTGAGTGGATGCGATCGGTTGTGTGGGTGAGTGGATGCGATCGGTTGTGTGGGTGAGTGGATGCGATCGGTTGTGTGGGTGAGTGGATGCGATCGGTTGTGTGGGTGAGTGGATGCGATCGGTTGTGTGGGTGAGTGTCGGCAGAGGAGCACGGCGTGCTGGAGGAGGCTGGGAGCAGAGAGGCTGATCTTGGGGAAGGCTGGGAGGGGGAGGCTGATGCTGAGGGAGGCTGGAAGGAGAGAGGCTGAGCAAACGTACTCCATCCGCCATACTGCGCACTCCCCATCGTGCTGCATCCCCCATGCTGCGCACTCCCAAACGTGCTCCATCCGCCATGCTGCGCACTCCCCATCGTGCTCTATCCGCCATGCTGCACACTCCCAAACGTGCTCCATCCGCCATGCTGCGCACTCCCAAACGTGCTCCATCCGCCATACTGCGCACTCCCCATCGTGCTCTATCCGCCATGCTGCACACTCCCAAACGTGCTCCATCCCCCATGCTGCGCACTCCCAAACGTGCTCCATCCGCCATGCTGCGCACTCCCCATCGTGCTCTATCCGCCATGCTGCACACTCCCAAAAGTGCTCCATCCGCCATGCTGCGCACTCCCAAACGTGCTCCATCCGCCATGCTGCGCACCCCCCATCATGCTCCATCCGCCATGCTGCGCACTCCCAAACGTGCTCCATCCGCCATGCTGCGCACTCCCAAACGTGCTCCATCCGCCATGCTGCGCACTCCCAAACGTGGTCCATCCGCCATGCTGCGCACTCCCAAACGTGGTCCATCCGCCATGCTGCGCACTCCCAAACGTGGTCCATCCGCCATGCTGCGCACTCCCAAACGTGCTCCATCCGCCATACTGCGCACTCCCAAACGTGCTCCATCCGCCATACTGCGCACTCCCAAACGTGCTCCATCCGCCATACTGCGCACTCCCCATCGTGCACCATCCGGCATGCTGCGCACTCCCAAGCGGATGGAGCATGATGGGGGGTGCGCAGCATGGCGGATGGAGCACGTTTGGGAGTGCGCATCATGGCGGATGGAGCACGTTTGGGAGTGCGCAGCATGACGGATGGAGCACGTTTGGGAGTGCGCAGCATGACGGATGGAGCACGTTTGGGAGTGCGCAGCATGCCGGATGGTGCACGATGGGGAGTGCGCAGTATGGCGGATGGAGCACGTTTGGGAGTGCGCAGTATGGCGGATGGAGCACGTTTGGGAGTGCGCAGCATGGCGGATGGAGCACGTTTGGGAGTGCGCAGCATGGCGGATGGACCACGTTTGGGAGTGCGCAGCATGGCGGATGGAGCACGTTTGGGAGTGCGCAGCATGGCGGATGGAGCACGTTTGGGAGTGCGCAGCATGGCGGATGGAGCACGTTTGGGAGTGCGCAGCATGCCGGATGGAGCACGTTTGGGAGTGCGCAGCATGGCGGATGGACCACGTTTGGGAGTGCGCAGCATGGCGGATGGAGCACGTTTGGGAGTGCGCAGCATGGGGGATGCAGCACGATGGGGGGTGCGCAGCATGGGGGATGGAGCACGATGGGAGGTGCACACCTCCCCCCAACACACACACACACGCGCACTGCACAACACACACACACTAGGAATCACAAACAATGCCCTACACAGACACCCACACACACAGACAACGCTGCACACACAAATATACGCACATGCTGCACAACACACACATTGCTCAAAACATACCTCCCCCCAAAACACACCACACACACACAAACCGCACAACACACACACACACACAACGCTACAGACACACAGCGCTCCACAAACAACGCAACACACGCAACACACATACAACACCGCTCTCACCCCCCGCGACACTCAGAACATGTACAGCGCCCTACACAAACACTTGGTAACTACACACAACAACATATATATATATATATATATATATATATATATATATATATATATATATATATATATATATATATATATATATATATATAACAAAAATCATACATGAACTACACAATACGTAAATTCTAGAATACCCGATGCGTAGAATCGGGCCACCTTCTAGTATATATATATATACACATACACACACAGTGATGGAAGTATTTGATACACTGCCAGCTTCATTTATATTTTAATGAATAAAATAAGTATTTGGTCACCGACCAACCAGCAAGTATTCTGACTCTCACAGACATGTTTTTTTTCTCCTACTCTGCATTCATTACCTGTATAAAAGACACCTGTGCACACCCTCAATCAATCACACTCCAACCTTTGCACCATGGCCAAGACCAAAAAACTGTCCAAGGACACCAGGGACAAGATTGTAGACCTGCACATAGCTGGGATGGGCTACAGGACAATAGGCAAGCAGCTTGGTAAGAAGGCAACAACTGTTGGGGCAATTATTAGAAAATGGAAGAAACGCAAGATGACTGTCAATCTTACTCGGTCTGGAGCTCCACGCAAGATCTAGCCTCATGGGGTGAGGATGACTCGGAGAAAGGTTAGGAATCAGCTAAGAACTACACGTTAGGACATGGTCAATGATTGAAGACCGTTCTGACCACAGACTCAAAAATTACCAGTAGTAACACACTATGCAATCATGGATTATAATCCTGCAGGGCAGGCAAGGTTTACCTGCTTACGCCAGCACATGTCCAGGCCCATTTGAAATTCGCTAATGACCATCTGGAAGATTCAGAGGAGGCATGGGAGAAGATCACATGGTCAGATGAGATCAAAATACAACTTTTTGGTATCAACTTCACTCACTGTGTTTGGAGGAAAAAGAAGGATGAGTGCAATTTCTGCAAAGGGGACAGGACGACTGCATCGTCCTGAAGGGAGGATGGATGGGGTCATGTATCGCAAAATACTGGTCAACAACCTCATTCCCTCAGTAAGAGCAATGAAGATGGGTCATGGCTGGGTCTTCCAGCATGACAATTACACGAAACACACAGCCAGGGCAACTAAGGAGCAGTTACACAAGAAGCATTTCAAGGTCCTGGAGTGGCTTAGCCAGTCTCCAGACCTGAACCCAATAGAAAATCTTTGGAGGAACTGAAACTCAATGTTGCCCAGCGACAGCCCTGAAACCTGAAAGATCTGGAGAAGATCTGTATGGAGGAGCGACCTGAAAGATCTGGAGAAGATCTGTATGGAGGAGCGACCTGAAAGATCTGGAGAAGATCTGTATGGAGGAGCGACCTGAAAGATCTGGAGAAGATCTGTATGGAGGAGCGACCTGAAAGATCTGGAGAAGATCTGTATGGAGGAGCGACCTGAAAGATCTGGAGAAAATCTGTATGGAGGAGCGACCTGAAAGATCTGGAGAAAATCTGTATGGAGGAGTGACCTGAAAGATCTGGAGAAGATCTGTATGGAGAAGCGACCTGAAAGATCTGGAGAAGATCTGTATGGAGGAGCGACCTGAAAGATCTGGAGAAGATCTGTATGGAGGAGCGACCTGAAAGATCTGGAGAAGAGCTGTATGGAGGAGCGACCTGAAAGATCTGGAGAAGAGCTGTATGGAGGAGCGACCTGAAAGATCTGGAGAAGATCTGTATGGAGGAGCGACCTGAAAGATCTGGAGAAGATCTGTATGGAGGAGCGACCTGAAAGATCTGGAGAAGATCTGTATGGAGGAGCGACCTGAAAGATCTGGAGAAGATCTGTATGGAGGAGCGACCTGAAAGATCTGGAGAAGATCTGTATGGAGGAGCGACCTGAAAGATCTGGAGAAGATCTGTATGGAGGAGCGACCTGAAAGATCTGGAGAAGATCTGTATGGAGGAGCGACCTGAAAGATCTGGAGAAGATCTGTATGGAGGAGCGACCTGAAAGATCTGGAGAAGATCTGTATGGAGGAGCGACCTGAAAGATCTGGAGAAGATCTGTATGGAGGAGCGACCTGAAAGATCTGGAGAAGATCTGTATGGAGGAGCGACCTGAAAGATCTGGAGAAGATCTGTATGGAGGAGCGACCTGAAAGATCTGGAGAAGATCTGTATGGAGGAGCGACCTGAAAGATCTGGAGAAGATCTGTATGGAGGAGCGACCTGAAAGATCTGGAGAAGATCTGTATGGAGGAGCGACCTGAAAGATCTGGAGAAGATCTGTATGGAGGAGCGACCTGAAAGATCTGGAGAAGATCTGTATGGAGGAGCGACCTGAAAGATCTGGAGAAGATCTGTATGGAGGAGCGACCTGAAAGATCTGGAGAAGATCTGTATGGAGGAGCGACCTGAAAGATCTGGAGAAGATCTGTATGGAGGAGCGACCTGAAAGATCTGGAGAAGATCTGTATGGAGGAGCGACCTGAAAGATCTGGAGAAGATCTGTATGGAGGAGCGACCTGAAAGATCTGGAGAAGATCTGTATGGAGGAGCGACCTGAAAGATCTGGAGAAGATCTGTATGGAGGAGCGACCTGAAAGATCTGGAGAAGATCTGTATGGAGGAGCGACCTGAAAGATCTGGAGAAGATCTGTATGGAGGAGCGACCTGAAAGATCTGGAGAAGATCTGTATGGAGGAGCGACCTGAAAGATCTGGAGAAGATCTGTATGGAGGAGCGACCTGAAAGTTCTGGATAAGATCTGTATCGGGGAGCGACCTGAAAGATCTGGAGAAGATCTGTATGGGGGAGTGACCTGAAAGATCTGGAGAAGATCTGTATGGGGGAGTGACCTGAAAGATCTGGAGAAGATCTGTATGGAGGAGCGACCTGAAAGATCTGGAGAAGATCTGTATGGAGGAGCGACCTGAAAGATCTGGATAAGATCTGTATCGGGGAGCGACCTGAAAGATCTGGAGAAGATCTGTATGGAGGAGCGACCTGAAAGATCTGGATAAGATCTGTATCGGGGAGCGACCTGAAAGATCTGGAGAAGATCTGTATGGGGGACTGACCTGAAAGATCTGGAGAAGATCTGTATGGGGGAGTGACCTGAAAGATCTGGAGAAGATCTGTATCGGGGAGCGACCTGAAAGATCTGGAGAAGATCTGTATGGGGGAGTGACCTGAAAGATCTGGAGAAGATCTGTATGGAGGAGCGACTTGAAAGATCTGGAGAAGATCTGTATGGAGGAGTCGCCACAATCCCTGCTGCAGCGTGAGCAAACCTGGTCAAGATCTATCGGAAATGTCCAACCTCTGTAACTGCAAAGAAAGGTTTCGACCAAATATTAGGTTTTTTTTTTCTATTGCATCAAACACTTATTTCATGCAATAAAATGCAAATTAATTGTTTATAAATCATACAATGGGATAGTCTGGATTTTTTTTTATTCTGTCTAACACAAATTAAGTTACCTACGATAAAAATTACAGATCTCTCCATACTTTGCAGGTGGCAAAATTTGCAAAATCGGCAGAGGATCAAATACTTATTTTCCCCACTGTGTATAATATATTATATACATAATATAAATAAAGCAGCATTGGGAAGGGTCATTAGACCTGGAATAACCTCGCCAGCACCTTGAAATCATTTACTAATCTTGGCCACGTGCCTGCGATCCTGAGCAAACACACAATGCGGAGCAGGTAACATAATAAAGCCGCGTAGCATGCACATGGCAGGTGATTTCAGACACGGCAGGTCAGCGGCCGCGTGCAACATTGCACAATCAAACATGATTGCAGATAACGGGGACTCATAGATAGATCATTAGCCGGCAGAAGCTACAGCCATGGAGACGACCGGAGAGTTATAGAGAGACTTCAAAAATAAAAAAAAAACGTTACAGGTGATTCAGCCGTGGGAATGGAGACCACCATCATCATCAGAAAACCCATTATAGGTGCACGTCCCCCATATAGGGTCTTGAATTACAGTCCAGAAGGACCTTATTCTGGAGGACTTTATAAGGCCAATCTACTCTGTGTGTAATGCCTCATTTCCCCAGAGGTGGCGCTGCAGGGGAACACAATATTTGCTTTTGGGCACCCACAGCCAAAAAGCTAAAAAGGGGGTCTCAGCAACCGGACACCCTGCAATCACCTTAATCCTTTTGTGACTGGGGGATAAATTTTCGTTTTTACCTTTTTGGGGGTTTATTTTAACTCCCCTTTTTCCAAAGGCTGTAACGTTTTGTTTTTCGCTCTCATCAAAATAGGGATAAGTTTTAGAAAGAAAGAAAAAAAGAAAAAAATGTAATTTTATTACCATATAATGGGCGGCATGGTGGCTCAGTGGTCAGCACTGCAGTCTTGCGGTGCCTCAGTGGTCAGCACTGCAGTCTTGCGGTGCCTCAGTGGTCAGCACTGCAGTCTTGCGGTGCCTCAGTGGTCAGCACTGCAGTCTTGCGGTGCCTCAGTGGTCAGCACTGCAGTCTTGCGGTGCCTCAGTGGTCAGCACTGCAGTCTTGCGGTGCCTCAGTGGTCAGCACTGCAGTCTTGCGGTGCCTCAGTGGTCAGCACTGCAGTCTTGCGGTGCCTCAGTGGTCAGCACTGCAGTCTTGTGGTGGCTCAGTGGTCAGCACTGCAGTCTTGCAGCGCTGGGGTCCTGGGTTCGAATCCCACCCAGGACACCATCTGCAAGGAGTTTGTATGTTCTCCCCGTGTTTGCGTGGGTTTCCTCCGGGGTCTCCGGTTTCCTCCCACACTCCAAAGACATACAGATAGGGACTTTAGATTGTGAGCCCCAATGGGGACAGTGTTCCTGATGTATGTAAAGCGCTGCGGAATATGTTAGCGCTATATAAAAATAAAGATTTATTTATTTATTTAAAATGTACCAAATAAAAGGGGAAAAAAATAATCTGCCAATGTTTTTAGTCTATTTAATTTTTAAGGGATTATTTATGGCTTTTTGAAGAAGAGGAGGAAGAAAATTAGAATTTTAGAAATGGCTGCAGAATTAAGGGGTTAAACAAGGAGGTCTTTTAGATATTCAGCTACGGAAACCTACAACAAACAAATTCTGTGTAGTCGGACCCTCCCAGGCTCGTACTTTTTCTTGTTTTGCCTCTGTTTTTGGCAAACCTGACACAGTAGAGAACAGGTAAAAAGGAATAGAACTTCAGAATCAAATTGTTTTCTGTTTTGTCTGTTACCATGGAGATACAGTCTGCACAGGAGCTGGAAACACAAAATAGTTTGCAAAACTTTTAGGATGAAAAGAATGAATAAAAACTGCACAAAAGCGGATTCTGCCCCAAAATCCTGAACAATAACTCTTAAATATCAAGAGCAGCATCTTTTAGAAGCTTTTTTTTTTTGGATGTGGATTTTTCAGCCCCAAAAATTTCCACGATGAAAAGTTCTGTGTGAACAATAGCCTTCCTCTATTAGGCCTCTTTTCACACGTCCGTGTCTCCGGTACGTGTATGGTCAGTTTTCTCACGTACCAGAGACACGGGCACACGTAGACCCATTAAAATCAATGGGTCTGCGTTCACGTGCGTATTCTGCTTGGACCGTGTGTACGTGTGGAGCATATGTGTGCCTGTTTTCTCTGGCATCACGGGTGTCACATGGAATGCAAACGGGTAACACAAATGGACCACACGGATGTGTTCTGTGTGACACACACCGGAGAAAAGATATGTGTCTGCGAGAAAAAAAAAAAAACAACTTCACTCACCTTCTCCAGCCCTGCTGTCTCTGCCGCTGCTGTCACTTGCTTCCGACCCCCGCTCATTATGCTCATTGCATATTCACTCCACTGCAGCCGGAAGCAGCAGCAGCGGGAAGTCGGCAGGACCGTAGATCAGCACCACGGACAGCGACGCTAGGGACAGGTGAGTAGAAAATTCCCGCTCTGTGTGTGCTATCACGGAGAACACACGTGAGCCATAAACACGGCTCACGGAGAGCAATACGCACCTTTGACACGTCCGTGAAAAACGTGCGTGATTTTTCACGGACGTGTGAAAGAGGCCTTGCCAGAAGGATCTGGATATGAGCGGAGGACGACGGAGGAGATCAATGATGGGGAACCCTACCCTTGTTGATCCACAGAAAAGTGAAAACCCTGAAATTGCCGAAATTGTATGATCTGGTTACAATCTATGGAATTTGGCTTTAAAAAAAAGCATCTAAGGTCGGTTTCACACATCCGGCTTTTTGCCGTTTTGCCGGATCCGGCGCTCTCCCGTACAGATAATACAGTACAATGACAGCGCTGTAACTTCCGGGTCACATGCGCCGGTCACATGACAGCATGTGACCGGCGCTTGTTGCTCTGTCATTGTACTGTATTAACTGTACGGGAGAGCGCCGGATCCGGCAAAACGGCAAAAAGCCGGATGTGTGAAACCGGCCTAAGCCTCTAAGGGTACTTTCACACCTCCGGTTTTTCTTCTGCGGCACAATCCGGCACTTTGCAGGAAAATCGCAAACGGTTTTTTTTTTGCTGCCGGTTGCGATTTTCCTGCATAGACTTTAATTAGTGCCGCATTGTGCCGCATGGCCTTGCGTTCCATCCGGTTTTTGCCGCATGCGGCAGATTTAGCCGATGCGGCGGCCGGATGGAACGTTGCCTGGCACGTTTTTTCGTGCGGCAAAAAAAACCGCATCGCGCCGCATTCGGCCGATGCGGCGCATCTCTCAATGCATGCCTATGGCGGCCGGATGCGGCGCGATGCGGCAAATACCGCATCCGGCCGCCGCATGCGGTTTTTGCCACTGCGCATGCTCAGTAGCATGCCGCAAGCGGCAAAAACCGGGCGGGCCGCAAGGGAAAAACTTATGCAAAGGATGCGGTGTTTTCACCGCATCCGTTGCATAGCTTGCACAGCCGGATTGAGCCGCAGGGCTCAAGCCGGATGTGTGAAAGTAGCCTAACACAAAATCACAAGTGCTACACAAAAAGCAGAGCAAAACCCTGCATCTGAGGCTACTTTCACACATCCGGTTTGAGCCCTGCGGCTCAATCCAGCTGTGAAGCCTATGCAACGGATGCGGTGAAAACACCGCATCCTTTGCATAAGTTTTTACATGCGGCCGGTCCGGTTTTTGCCACTTGCGGCATGCTACTGAGCATGCGCAGTGGCAAAAACCGCATGCGGCGGCCGGATGCGGTTTTTGCCGCATCGTGCCGCATCCGGCATCCATAGGGATGCATTGGGAAAAGCGCCGCATCGGCCGGATGCGGCGCGATGCGGTTTTTTTTGCCGGAGCAAAAAACGTAGCAGGGAACGTTCCATCCGGCCGCCGCATCGGCTAAATCTGCCGCATGCGGCAAAAACCGGACCGAACGCAAGCCCATGTGGCACAATGCGGCACTAATTAAAGTCTATGCAGGAAAAACGCAACCGGCAGCAAAAAAAAACGGTTGCGGTTTTCCTGCAAAGTGCCGGATTGTGCCGCATTGCAGAAACCGGAGGTGTGAAAGTAGCCTAACACATTTGTCAATGATTTCACCTCCCGGCATCGCAAAGGGTGAAGTCCACAATCAATTTTGCACAGAGAATCGGCTCGCTGCACTTATTAAAATTTGCACGTCAGATCCTGTTTTCGTGTAGGTAAAAAAAAAAAAAATTCACAATATGTAGAAGAGATTTTACTGGCCTCTGCACAAGCAAAATAATGGACACAGAAAAGCTGCATCAAAGGCGCAATGTGTGAATTAACCGTAACCTGGTGCTTGGTTTGAGCAGTCATTCCGAGTCTCTAACAGGAGTTTGCAGAGTTAAGTTTTGCACAAAATCTGTTGGGCTTTGTAGGACGGCCGGGGCACTGCACGGGGTTAAATTCACAGCGTTACTGCCATGAATTCTACACCTCAATGTGTGCAAATCAGGAGGAAAGAAACGTGCATCAGTCCTGTGTGGACTCCAGAGCATCTACTCTGCCGAAATCAGTCCCTGGCGGCGTTTACTGCACAGCCCTTTGCATAAACTGGAACCTAAGGTTCGATCTTACAGAACCTTTGTTAAATGACCGCTCCCCCCCCAGCCAAAAAAGGAGTACCGTAATACACCAGAGTAATAAATAAGTAAAAGTTAGAAAAAAACCCCACAAAAAACAGCATCATCTTTTTATTTTCCATGCCCGTCTCCAAAGCACCAAGTGCCCGACCCCCTCACGAGGACAGAGAGCCCCTGACCTCCCACCACCCCACCCAAGGACAGAGAGCCCCTGACCTCCCACCACCCCACCCAAGGACAGAGAGCCCCTGACCTCCCACCACCCCACCCAAAGACAGAGAGCCCCTGACCTCCCACCACCCCACCCAAAGACAGAGAGCCCCTGACCTCCCACCACCCCACCCAAAGACAGAGAGCCCCTGACCTCCCACCACCCCACCCAAAGACAGAGAGCCCCTGACCTCCCACCACCCCACCCAAAGACAGAGAGCCCCTGACCTCCTCCCCTCCACCCAAAGACAGAGAGCCCCTGACCTCCCACCACCCCACCCAAAGACAGAGAGCCCCTGACCTCCCACCACCCCACCCAAAGACAGAGAGCCCCTGACCTCCCACCACCCCACCCAAGGACAGAGAGCCCCTGACCTCCCACCACCCCACCCAAGGACAGAGAGCCCCTGACCTCCCACCACCCCACCCAAGGACAGAGAGCCCCTGACCTCCCACCACCCCACCCAAGGACAGAGAGCCCCTGACCTCCTCCCCCCCACCCAAGGACAGAGAGCCCCTGACCTCCTCCCCCCCACCCAAGGACAGAGAGCCCCTGACCTCCTCCCCCCCCACCCAAGGACAGAGAGCCCCTGACCTCCTCCCCCCCCACCCAAGGACAGAGAGCCCCTGACCTCCTCCCCCCCCACCCAAGGACAGAGAGACCCTGACCTCCTACCCCCCCCCCACCCAAGGACAGAGAGCCCCTGACCTCCCACCACCCCACCCAAGGACAGAGAGCCTCTGACCTCCCACCACCCCACCCAAGGACAGAGAGCCCCTGACCTCCCACCACCCCACCCAAGGACAGAGAGGAGCCCCTGACCTCCCACCACCCCACCCAAAGACAGAGAGCCCCTGACCTCCCACCACCCCACCCAAAGACAGAGAGCCCCTGACCTCCCACCACCCCACCCAAGAACAGAGAGCCCCTGACCTCCCCCCACCACCAGAGGGGGGGAGCCACTGACCTTCCCCTTCAGGACCAAGAGCCACTGACCTTAAACCCCCCAAGGAAAGGGAGCACCTACCTGACCTCCAACCCCCAAGACCGAGAGCCCTGACCTCCCTCCCCCCACCTGAGGATAGAGAGCCACTGACACCCCCACAAGGCCGACAGCCACTGACCACCATCACCCGGGGACCAAGAGCTCCTGAACCACCTCGCTCGAAGACCAAGAGCTCCATAAAATCAACCGAAACCCCCAATCCTCCCAAGGGACCAAGAACCCCCCCCCCCCCCCCCCCAAGGCCAAGACCCAGAGGCCCTTCCACCACCCAAGGACTAAAGACGGCGTCACACACTACGATATATCGGGCGATATGTCGTCGGGGTCACGGATTCTGTGACGCACATAAGGCATCGTTAGCCACGTCGTTGCGTGTGACACCTACGAGCGACTCTGAACGATCGCAAATAGGATAAAAATCGTGCATCGTTGACACGTCATTCATTTTTAAAAAATGGTTTGCTTTTGGGGATGCAGCCGACATATTGCTCCGTTTGACACCCTGCCGACAACGAACAACATTGAAACGACCGCCTGGGTCAAACAATTTATCGTTGATCGCTGATGTGTCGTTTTTGAGATCGTAACGTGTGACATCAAATAAACGACCTATGAGCGATCTCGGCAAATCGTAAATACGATCTGGGCGTGTCACATCGCTCTTGAGATCGCCCCAATATATCGTCCCGTGTGACGCCGCCTTAAGAACCTTTCCCTTCTATAGCCTCTGCGTTGTATGTTCTATGGCTGGTGGCAGAATGAATCATCTAAGAATCCATCACGGAGTCTGATGGGAGAATTTCTGACTCTTACTTGTCCATTTTTGAGCTCCTCTCGACTGATTTAGAACTATAGACCACATCAAAGTTGAATGTGGCAGGAAACAACACCTGTAAAAGCCAACTGGAGCAAATCTAAATGCAAAGCTTAATATGAGAGAGAAGAAAAAAAATATATATATATATATTATATATAAATATTTTACTAATAAAAAATAATAAATAAAAAAGTGAACAACCCTGTTAATAATTTATACAATATCAATTATATAGTATAAAAGTGAGTACACCCCTCACAATTTATATAAATATTTTATTATATCTTCTCATGGGACAGCCCTGCAGATCTGACCCTGTGATACAATGTGCAGTGTACGTGTGCTGTACTGGCACGGGCACAGGAGCTGTTCTCCAGTCCTGTTGTGACCGCACACGCTCCCGCGGTCACAACGAGATCTGAAGAAGCGAGAGCGCATGCACCACCCTCTCATGGACAATACTAGGTACGACGGACTTCGGAAACACGGTGCCGGAGATAAGCGCTATGCGCAGGCACCAACCCCCGACGCCGTGTTTCTGAATAGAGAAATTTACAGACAGCCAGAGAGAGGGAGGAACAGGCTGGGGGGGGGGGCTCGAATCATGTGCATAGCCCCCCCCGGATATTATCGGGAGAGGTGCACACGTCAATCAAAAACTGGATGAATTTTCAAACTTCATAAAGTTGGATTTCCCAGCCTAAACACCCGAGCTGCCCACTAATGGTATGTACAGCCTGTGCCTGATAGTGCCAGTGCTGCACTGGCTGCAGCTTATACACGAAAATCCTGATGTTTGGTTCCCTTTAATGTCTAAACCACTGGCAACAAAAATGAGTACACGCCTAAGTGAAAATGACTAAATTGTGCCCAGTGTGAATATTTTGTGTGGCCGCCATTATTTTCCAGCACAGCCTTAACCCTCTTGGGCCTGGAGGTCACTAGAGCGTCACAAGAGCCACTGGATTCTCTTCCGTCCTCCATAACAACATCACGGAGCTGGTGGATGTTAGAGACCTTGCACTTCATCTTCCGGTTGAGGATACCCCACAGATGCTCTATAGGGTTTAGGTCTGGAGAGGCTTGGCCAGTCCAGCACCTTTACCCTCAGTTTCTTTAGCGAGGCCGTGGTGGTCTTGGAGGTGTTTGAGGTCGTCATGTTGGAATATGAAGGGAGGGGATCCTGCACTGCTTCAGTATGTCACAGTAGATGTCAGCATTCATGGTTCCCTCAATGAACTGTAACCCCCCCAGGCGGCATCACTCATGCAACCCCAATCCATGACCCTCCACCACCATGCCTGACTGTAGGCAGGACACACTTGTCTTTGTGCTCTTCACCTGGTTGCCATCACACACACTTTACATCATCTGAACCAAATAAGTTTATCTTGGTCCCATCAGACCACAGGACCATTCCAGTAATCATTGTACTTAGTCTGTCAATTTTAGCAGAGGCTTCCTTTTGGGACAACAGCCATGCAAAGCAATGTGCTGCAGTGTGCGGCGTATGGTCTGAGCACTGACAGGCGGACCCCACACCCCTGTAACTTCTGCAGTAATGCTGGCCGCACACATACTGTACGTATATTCTGAAAAGACGACCTCTGAATAGGTCGCTGGGCATCTGCACTCAGCTTCTGTGGTCGACCATGGCGAGGCCTGTTCTGAGTGGCACCTGTCTTGTTATACCGCTGTACGGTCTTGGCCACCGTGCTGAAGCTCAGTGTCAGGGTCTTGGCAATCTTCTTATAGCCTCCTCCATTTTTATGTAGAACAATTCCTTTTTCAGATCCTCAGAGGATTCTTTGCTATAAGCCATGATGAACTTCCAGTGACCGGTATGAGAGTGTGTGTGAGAGAGATAACACCAAATCGAAGGGTATGTGCACGCGTTGCGTTCTGGCGTGACAACTAAAACGCTGCGATTTGGATGCATTTTTGACAGTGCGGTCCCACTCGGCTCTGCTACATCCTCATAGAGCATGGCTGGCTGCGAGACAGAGCCGCGCAATCAGAATGAACTCTGATGAACTTCACCCGACTTCATTGTCATCGCGTGGCTCTGTGTGCCGTGGCCTGATTTGGTGACCGCAAATTCCCTGAGTGACTGAAGTGGGCCACGCGATCAGCGGTGCCGTCACTCAGGTTACCTGCGGCCAGCTGGAGTCCTCCACTCGAGACCGAAAATCACCTGAGTGAGGGCACCGCTGATCGCGGGACTCACTTCAGTCACTCGGGCGACTTGCTGTCACAGTTGGAGGACTCCAGCTATGGGCGCCCGCGGATCACCTGAGTGACTGAAGTGAGCCGTGCGATCAGCAGTGGCGTTATTCAGGTTACTCGCAGCCACAGCTGTAGTCCTCCACCTGAGACAGTTGGAGGATCCAGCGTTGGCCGCGGGTAACCCGCGTGACGTCATCACTGACAGCGCGACTCACAACAGTTGCTGCGTGGAGCTCACAGTGAGCGGCGGTGTTCTAGTGCCGCTCCTGTCAGCTTCCGATGTAGCAGAGCTGGACGCGTCATGGGACCTCGTGTGGATTACGTCGGACGTGAAGGGGTGTTTGGGGATTTTAATAAAGTGGTGAAAGAGGGGTTTTTTTTTGTCTTTTATTCAAAAAAAAAAAAAAAAAAAAACACTTCCAAAAAATCCTTTAACCCCTTCAGCCCCGGGGCACTTTCCGTTTTTGCGTTTTTGTTTTTTGCTCCCCTTCTTCCGAGAGCCGTAACTTTTTTATTTTTCCGTCAATCTTGCCATATGAGGGCTTGTTTTTTGCGGGACAAGTTGTACTTTTAAATGAAACCATACGTTTTACCATATGGTGTACTGGAAAGCAGCAAAAAAATTCCAAGTGTGGAAAAATTGCAAAAAAAGTGTGATGGCACAATAGTTTTTGGGATGTTTTATTCACGGTGTTCACTATATGGTAAAACTGATGTGTGGGTATGATACCTGAGGTCGGTGCGAGTTTGTAGACACCAAACATGTATAGGTTTACTTGTATCTAAGGGGTTAAAAAAATTCACAAGTTTGTCCAATAAAAGTGGCGCACGTTTTGCGCCATTTTCCGAAACACGTAGCGTTCTTATTTTTTGGGATCTATGCCTCAGTGATGGCTTATTTTTTGCGTCTCGACCTGATGTTTCTAATAGTAGCATTTTTGCACAGATGCTACGTTTTGATCGCCTGTTATTACATTTTGCGTAAAACTTGTGGCGACCAAAAAACGTAATTTTGGCGTTTGGAATTTTTTTGCCAATACGCCGTTTACCAATCAGATTAATTGATTTTATATTTTGATAGATCGGGCATTTCTGAACGCGGCGATACCAAATATGTGTATATTTATTTATTTTTTAACCCTTTAATTTTCAATGGGGGGAAAGGGGGGTGATTTGAACTTTTAGGTTTTTTGTTTTTTTTTAATTTTTTAAAACTTTTTTTTTACTTTTTTTATTTTATTTTACTAGTCCCCCTAGGGGGCTATAGCGATCAGCAATCCGATTGCTGATCGCTATCTGCTGATCACAGCTATACCGCTGTAAACAGCAGAAATAGTCACTTTCTTTCTTCCTCTGCTCCGTGCCGAGGAAGAATGAAAGTGAAACTTCGTAGCACCAGGCGTCATCACATGACCCTGTGCTACGATGGCAACCACCGAACGTCACGTGATCACTCACATGACGTCCGGAGGGGGCGGCGGTAAGTAAAAAAGATGGCCGCGCGCATATAGATCTCGCTGCCAGACTTTGGCAGCGAGATCTAAGGGGTTAATGTTCCGGGTGGAATGCGATTCCACTCGGAACATGTAGGCACACATGTCAGCTGTTGAAAACAGCTGATATGTGTGCCGATCCACGCCGCCTGCCCGCGGCAGGGGGCGGGGCTTACCGGGACACGATCCATGACGGATATATCCGTCCATGGTCGTGAAGGGGTTAACTAACAGGTTAATCATTGGGGGTGTCTCCGTGACGCCTGCCATGATTAACCTAGGACTTAGTGGCAGCTATGGGCTGCCATTAATTCCTTATAGCCCCGATTGCCACCGCACCAGGTCAATTTGGGATGAGCCGGGTAGAGTCCCGGGACTGTCGCATCTAATGGATGCGGCAATTCCGGGTGGCTGCTGGCTGATATTGTTAGGCTGGAGGGCTCCCCATAACGTGGGGCTCCCCATCCTGAGAATACCAGCCTTCAGCCTTGTGGCTTTATCAAAATTGGGGGGAACCGCACGTCGTTTTTTTAAATTTATTTATTTTACTGCACGATATAGACCCGCCCACCGGCGGCTGTGATTGGTTGCAGTGAGACAGCTGTCACTCAGCGTGGGGGCGTGTCTGACTGTAACCAATCATAGGCACCGGTGGGCGGGGGAAGCAGGGAATACGAGATGGAATAATGAGCGGCCGACACTTTCAAAAGCAGGAGAAGCCGCCGGAGCAGTGTGAACGCGGTGCAGCGCAGCGCCGGTGATCGGTGAGTATGAGAGAGACATCGATTTCAATGGGTGGAAAATGCATCCAAAACGCACAAAATAAGTGACATGTTGCTTTTTAGAACGCATCGATTTTGTCAAAATTTTGGCATCCAAAACGCAACCTGCGCATGGAATTTGCTTGTCATTGACTTTGCTGGGAACGCAGAACGCATGCGTTGATGCTGCAGTTTAAAACGCTACGTAAACACATGAAAAAAATGCAACGTGCGCACAGACCCTAACACCCCTGCTCCCCCCCATTCATACCTGAGACCTTGTAACACTAATGAGTAACGTGACTCCGGGGAGGGAAAATGGCTAATTGGGCACAATTTGGCCATTATCACTTAGGGGTGTACTCATTTTTGTTGCCATCGGTTTAGACATTAATACCAAATTTACTCTGTTAGAAGCTGCGCACTGACACTGTACTGCCTCGTATACACCGATAAGAAAGGTCACCACCTCCAGTCTGGAGCTCCTTGTAATGGGAGTACCACCTGTCCCTGGAGGACAGAATTCAAAAGACTGCTGGGAGTACCACTCTTCAATAGAGAGCCCGGTGCACGTCACTGAATGTTGCAGGACTAACACTGTCATCGCAATAAACGCTCAATGGGAGTACCACCTTTAACTAAAGCACAAGATTTAATAAAAGAGCAGGGAGTACCGCCCTTGTATGTAAACTGAACTCGGTACAACAAGATGTTTTAATAAACTGCTACTAAGAGAACCACTAACAATGGGAGTACCACCCGCCCCTGAACCAATATTATCTCAATAGGAGCTAGGAGTACCCACATTTTATGGAGGGCTATGGATATAGAAATGTGATGCTTTAAGCTGGATGATAAAGGGCAAGATGAGAGTACCACCCGTCCCTAAAGAACAGCTTTCAGCTGGCTATCATGGGGACAGCGATATCCAAATGTTGTGCTCTCCTGGATGAGGCAGGACGACCTTCACCGCATAAATCTCCGGTCACATGGGAGTACCACCCATCATTGGGAGTCCTGTTATTTATATATAAACTTCAGTGAATATAAATCTGAACCTGCCGGGAGAATAAACCCCAACCTGAGATGGGAGTACCACATGGGGACAACGTTTTATTTATTAAGAGCTGGGAGTACCACCCTTTTCTGGGTGCTCTATATTAATGTTTTATAGAACAACGGACAGCATTCAGCCATGTTTTACACAACTGCTATGGAGCTGGAGGACAACATTGAGCGGCTTATGATGGGACTACCTTCTGTGGACAAGAATTTTAAAATAGAAGCTGGGAGTACCACCCTTCCATGTGGGCTACAATAGAGGTACTATAGAGGAAATGAGGGCATTCCCCTACATGTTACAGGCCTACAACCTGCAGGTGCACATATTGGGAGTACTGCCTGCCCCTGGAGGACTCCCTTCAGCTACCAGTGATGGGAGTACCGCCTGTCTGGAGGACACTCAGCTGTGATGGGAGTACCGCCTGTCTGAAGGACACTCAGCTGTGATGGGAGTACCGCCTGTCTGGAGGACACTCAGCTGTGATGGGAGTACCGCCTGTCCCTGGAGGACTCCATTCAGCTGCCGATGATGGGGGTACCGCCTGTCTGTAGGTCAGTATTCTGCTGCCAGTGATGGGAGTACCACCTGTCTGGAGGACATTCAGCTGTGATGGGAGTACCGCCTGCCCCTGGAAGACTCCCTTCAGCTACCTGTGATGGGAGTACCGCCTGTCTGGAGGACACTCAGCTGTGATGGGAGTACCGCCTGTCTGGAGGACACTCAGCTGTGATGGGAGTACCGCCTGTCTGGAGGACACTCAGCTGTGATGGGAGTACCGCCTGTCTGGAGGACACTCAGCTGTGATGGGAGTACCGCCTGTCTGGAGGACACTCAGCTGTGATGGGAGTACCGCCTGTCTGGAGGACACTCAGCTGTGATGGGAGTACCGCCTGTCTGGAGGACACTATTCTGCTGGCTGTAATGGGAGTACCGCCTGTCTGTAGGTCAGTATTCTGCTGCCAGTGATGGGAGTACCGCCTGTCTGTAGGTCAGTATTCTGCTGCCAGTGATGGGAGTACCGCCTGTCTGTAGGTCAGTATTCTGCTGCCAGTGATGGGAGTACCGCCTGTCTGTAGGTCAGTATTCTGCTGCCAGTGATGGGAGTACCGCCTGTCTGGAGGACACTATTCTGCTGGCTGTAATGGGAGTACCGCCTGTCTGTAGGTCAGTATTCTGCTGCCGGTGATGGGAGTACCGCCTGTCTGTAGGTCAGTATTCTGCTGCCAGTGATGGGAGTACCGCCTGTCTGTAGGTCAGTATTCTGCTGCCAGTGATGGGAGTACCGCCTGTCTGTAGGTCAGTATTCTGCTGCCGGTGTTGGGAGTACCGCCTGTCTGTAGGTCAGTATTCTGCTGCCAGTGATGGGAGTACCGCCTGTCTGTAGGTCAGTATTCTGCTGCCAGTGATGGGAGTACCGCCTGTCTGTAGGTCAGTATTCTGCTGCCAGTGATGGGAGTACCGCCTGTCTGGAGGACACTATTCTGCTGGCTGTAATGGGAGTACCGCCTGTCTGTAGGTCAGTATTCTGCTGCCGGTGATGGGAGTACCGCCTGTCTGTAGGTCAGTATTCTGCTGCCAGTGATGGGAGTACCGCCTGTCTGTAGGTCAGTATTTTGCTGCCAGTGATGGGAGTACCGCCTGTCTGTAGGTCAGTATTCTGCTGCCAGTGATGGGAGTACCGCCTGTCTGTAGGTCAGTATTCTGCTGCCAGTGATGGGAGTACCGCCTGTCTGTAGGTCAGTATTCTGCTGCCAGTGATGGGAGTACCGCCTGTCTGTAGGTCAGTATTCTGCTGCCAGTGATGGGAGTACCGCCTGTCTGTAGGTCAGTATTCTGCTGCCGGTGATGGGAGTACCGCCTGTCTGTAGGTCAGTATTCTGCTGCCAGTGATGGGAGTACCGCCTGTCTGTAGGTCAGTATTCTGCTGCCAGTGATGGGAGTACCGCCTGTCTGGAGGACACTATTCTGCTGGCTGTAATGGGAGTACCGCCTGTCTGGAGGACATTCAGCTGTGATGGGAGTACCGCCTGTCTGGAGGACATTCAGCTGTGATGGGAGTACCGCCTGTCCCTGGAGGACATTCAGCAGTGATGGGAGTCCCGCCTGTCTGGAGGTCAGTATTCTGCTGGCTGTGATGGGAGTACCGCCTGTCCCTGGAGGACTCGCCCTCCTGCAGCAGGTATAACCTGTCAGGTACACCCTGACCCCTCACACAAGGACAGGCCGTAGGTCACCGGTATAACCCCGTGCACACAGGCGCTGACAGGTGCCACAGTGCGTCTTCCCTCCGTCCGTCCCGCCTCCTCCTGCGTCCTGTCCCCGGCTCCCCCGGTCCTGTCCCCGGCTCCCCCGGTCCTGTCCCCTGGACACTTACCTTGGCGGCCATGCTGTACACAACTCACACACACTTCCCATCTGACGCGTCCCCGGCACGTCACCGCGGCCCCGCCCACATTGGCCGAAGCACGCCAGCTGATTGGCTGCCGTTATTTCCCGCCCTCTGTGCTGTCACGTGGTCAGACGTCCTTCGCCGGTCAGTAGAGGAGACGCGTGAGGAGAGCGGACGCACTGTGTGACCGGGGTCATGTGTGACTGAGGGGAAAGCACTGCTCTGGCGTTCTGCACTCCGGGGAGACGGCCAATGTCAGGCACCTCTGCCTCATCATGGCTCCAAAACTACCGGCCACAGTGCCAGGAAAGCCGCCAATGAGCAACTGTGACCCCAAAGGTGCAGAACAGCAGACCCCAAACTAGAAAAAGGGAAACCTTACACCCTAAAATGCAAGAAGACCCCGATAACTCTGCTCCGAAGAGGCCAACGTCTCCCCAATAACGATCACCCCAAAAACGACAAGAAACGTCTCCATGAAAGACAAAGCCTCGAAGAAAACGCAAAACATAACGCCCAACAACTGCGCCGCAGCGCCCCAAAAATGACAACCCCCGAAAATATGTAACAATGACCGCCGGCACCGACCTCACACGGGCCAGGAACGCCGGCACCGACCTCACACGGGCCAGGAACGCCGGCACCGACCTCACACGGGCCAGGAACGCCGGCACCGACCTCACACGGGCCAGGAACGCCGGCACCGACCTCAGACAGGGGCCAGGAACACGGCACCGACCTCACACGGGCCAGGAACGCCGGCACCGACCTCACACGGGCCAGGAACGCCGGCACCGACCTCACACGGGCCAGGAACGCCGGCACCGACCTCACACAGGGGCCAGGAACACGGCACCGACCTCACACGGGCCAGGAACGCCGGCACCGACCTCACACGGGCCAGGAACGCCGGCACCGACCTCACACAGGGGCCAGGAACGCCGGCACCAACCTCACACAGGGGCCAGGAACACGGCCCCGACCTCACACAGGGGCCAGGAACGCCGGCCCCGACCTCACACAGGGGCCAGGAACACGGCCCCGACCTCACACAGGGGCCAGGAACGCCGGCCCCGACCTCACACAGGGGCCAGGAACACGGCCCCGACCTCACACAGGGGCCAGGAACGCCGGCACCGACCTCACACAGGGGCCAGGAACACGGCCCCGACCTCACACAGGGGCCAGGAACGCCGGCACCGACCTCACACAGGGGCCAGGAACGCCGGCACCGACCTCACACAGGGGCCAGGAACGCGGCACCGACCTCCCACAGGGGTTTCAACGTTTTTTTATTTTTTGCTTACATTTGTGTGTTTTGCATTAGTAATCATGCCTGCGCTCCGACCCTTGTTGCTGCTCTCGGCTTTTTCAGGCTTCATATTTTCCTAAAGGTGCAATATAAAGTCGTGGCCAAAAGTTTTGGGACTGACATAAATTTAGTTTTTCAGATCTTGGTGCTTTTGCTAAATATTTTCGGCGCTCACCCTGATTTCTCCAGACTTCTGCCCTTCGCCCCGGCACAAGGATGTCATCTTCTGATGACCCGTTCTTGTCTCATCAGTGCTCGGAGGTTATCACAATCTTTGTTTTTGCTGTCTCCTTTTTAGGATTGAGCTCCGGCCCTACTACCTGCACCGATGACCCTATTCCCTCACATCTCCTTAAAGGGAACCTGTCAGGTCCCAAATATATTTTTCGCTACTTTTTATATAAAACCATGTACTTTATTATAACAAATGCACATACATACATAAATTGTTTAAAATCAGAGAGGAAAGGGAGGGTAAATGACCCTATTCTTTTCCTACCTTACAACAGGGGTCGGCGTCCTAATTAGAGAGACGCCCCCGTTCCACGACGGTTGACCCTGAAAATTCCCTCCCTATGATGTTCGAGTGAAATCCCCTGAAGAATGAATTGCCCCAACAGTAGTAACACCACAGTGAGGAAAAAGGGGGTGCTCAGTCAGTAATGGCTAATTTGTCTGTATCACCAATATGACCTCTGGGGATTGGGAGTTTGGGGTCAGGAGCTGTCAAGTAGGTCTGTGTGCTCAGTAATAGATGTAGAGAGTTAGATATTAATATTTAGCTATGTAAGAAATGCCCGACAAAATGTTGCTAGCCGTATCAAAGACTGCCCGACGCGTTTCGCCCTTTAACCAGTTGAGGGCTCATCAGGGGCTTTGTAACTGTATCTTGAAAACTTTCTTTTGGCAATTCTGAAACAACACAGGGTAAGAAACCCTCATTACAATCCAGGGGTAACATCAATCATGTGAGTGTATATTAAGCCACTCATACTAACCCGTACTAGTAGGCTCCTTTTTGTCACTTTAAGAAAGATTGTGATATATGGGAATATTGACTCCCTGGTGGTATGTCCCAAAGGATATCAACATGAGGACATGACCTGCATGGATACAGATAACTTATTAGTACCCATCATTGATTACTATCCGTATCATGCTGTAGTCAATAACTGTGATCACTACCTCCTCTGTGGATGATTCTGTTGTCCACGGTTTAGCACTGATGTGTCCAGGGTATACCTAAACTTTATCAAGGGGATAGAACACACCTTATTGTTCATTATATAAATACATGTCAATTGTGCACCGGCATACATAGTACTAATAATTGCATACTTGTTCTCAGGCGTCAGATTGTTCCACTTTCCTGGTATATGTCTGTCTATTCAGATTCTATAGCTCCATAATGCCTTTGACTCTTAGATTCATGCAATTACCACAGTAAACGTACTGACAGTAGACAACAACCTGTGACAGAAGGAGGGGGGACACTTTTGGTCTAGGTGCTGGCACTCTAACGTATAGTACATTACATAGGCTTAAAATGGCAAATTTAGATAGAATATCTTGCCTGAGTTCAGGAAGAACAATGCCTCCAGGCGGGCGATCCCCAGGACGTCCTGTATTGGTTTAATACTGTCCTTAGTATTAGCAGGCAGTAGCCAGCATGCTCTTGGTCCTGTATATAAGCAACATATTTCAGGATTGCAATGCCTGATATTGCAAACAGCGGCCACAAACATATATAGTAGCGGCCCTATACCTGATTAAACGTCCCACAGTGGGGTAACGGTGAGGTTATCCACCGCAATGGGTATCTATAATATAAAATATATAGCGCTGTTTCAATATCTGAATACACATTGCCACATCATATTCAGGGGTCCTACCTTCTCCGGTCTATATAGGGAGTCCCAGGTCCAATGCTCCGTGATCGCTAACCTGGCTACACTGAATCCACCATTTAAAGCCATGTTTGGCGCCATAATCCGGAGAACCGGAAGTGACGTTACGTTCCTTATTTCTCCTCCTCCTCATGTTTCCAACACTGAGGCCACGTCATTACCGGGTCATGTGACGTGTATGGTGCATCTTTTTTTGTCCTCCCCTCATAGAAAAAAGGTTCCGTGATACAATAGATCTCACGTCGTTGCGCATGCGCAGTACGGTATTTCTTTTAGTTTCATAGAGGAACATATCAGAGTGTGCATACTATTTCTAGTTTCTGATCACGCTTTATTATATTATCATATTCGGACATTTTACTGTCATTTATGTCATGGGGCCACTATTATTCATTCTTTAGGGTGGTAAGGATTCTGTGTAGCCTGGCGTTCGAATATATTCGATAGGGACAGTTGATCATATGGGTCAGATGATCTACTGAATGTATCCAATTAGAGAATAAGGGACTCATACTTGATATGAGTGTAATATATTTATATTGTATGTAGTAAAAGCATATTATAGTTAGTTACAAGTAGTTATAATACTGCAACTATATATCCATAAGGGTTGTTATGGTTATACGCTGAACCCCAGAAGGGATTTGAGGGAAAGTCTACTACGGACATAGTATCCCTATATTCCGTGATAACTGGAAAGTGGTTTTAGTCAGATAAAGGACGTAAAGCTAATCTGTTCGTTTAGGCCATCCGGATGCACTGAGCCCATCCAAAAGATCCACCGCGCTTCTCTTTGTAAAAGGAGGGCATCCCAATCTCCTTTTCTTTCTGGTTCCGGTATTGTTTCAATAGATTTGAAACAAATACCTTCCATTTTGCCTGCATGTTCCTGGTTCATGTGACGTGCAATTGGTGTGTCACGTAGGTTCCGGATATCTCCGAGATGTTCTCCTATTCTCACCCTATTCTCACTTCCGGTAGTGCTTGGCTAAGATCAAGAGAGAACGGCACATATCGCTGTGGGTCCTGTAAATTTTGCAAATTTATTTCTCCCTCCAAGGAATTCCAAAGTGTGAAGACAGGCAGAATATATGTCAACAGAAATTTTGCCAACTGCCGGACCCAAGGGGTCATCTACCTATTTAGGTGTGGTTGTCCCAAGAACTACATTGGCAAAACAAAAAGGCAGTTTAGGGTGAGAATAGGAGAACATCTCGGAGATATCCGGAACCTACGTGACACACCAATTGCACGTCACATGAACCAGGAACATGCAGGCAAAATGGAAGGTATTTGTTTCAAATCTATTGAAACAATACCGGAACCAGAAAGAAAAGGAGATTGGGATGCCCTCCTTTTACAAAGAGAAGCGCGGTGGATCTTTTGGATGGGCTCAGTGCATGAGGAGGAGGAGAAATAAGGAACGTAACGTCACTTCCGGTTCTCCGGATTATGGCGCCAAACATGGCTTTAAATGGTGGATTCAGTGTAGCCAGGTTAGCGATCACGGAGCATTGGACCTGGGACTCCCTATATAGACCGGAGAAGGTAGGACCCCTGAATATGATGTGGCAATGTGTATTCAGATATTGAAACAGCGCTATATATTTTATATTATAGATACCCATTGCGGTGGATAACCTCACCGTTACCCCACTGTGGGACGTTTAATCAGGTATAGGGCCGCTACTATATATGTTTGTGGCCGCTGTTTGCAATATCAGGCATTGCAATCCTGAAATATGTTGCTTATATACAGGACCAAGAGCATGCTGGCTACTGCCTGCTAATACTAAGGACAGTATTAAACCAATACAGGACGTCCTGGGGATCGCCCGCCTGGAGGCATTGTTCTTCCTGAACTCAGGCAAGATATTCTATCTAAATTTGCCATTTTAAGCCTATGTAATGTACTATACGTTAGAGTGCCAGCACCTAGACCAAAAGTGTCCCCCCTCCTTCTGTCACAGGTTGTTGTCTACTGTCAGTACGTTTACTGTGGTAATTGCATGAATCTAAAGCTGGTGTCACACACAGCAACAACGACAACGACGTCGCTGCTACGTCACCATTTTCTGTGACGTTGCATTGACGTCCCGTCGCTGTCGCTGTGTGTGACATCCAGCAACGACCTGGCCCCTGCTGTGAGGTCGCCGGTCGTTGCTGAATGTCCAGCTTCATTTTTTGGTCGTCACTCTCCCGCTGTGAAGCACACATCGCTGTGTGTGACAGCGAGAGAGCGACGAAATGAAGCGAGCAGGGAGCAGGAGCCGGCGTCTGGCAGCTGCGGTAAGCTGTAACCAGCGTAAACATCGGGTAACCAAGGGAAGACCTTTCCCTGGTTACCCGATATTTACCTTCGTTACCAGCGTCCGCTCTTGCTGCCAGTGCCGGCTCCTGCTCTGTGCACATGTGGCTGCAGTACACATCGGGTAATTAACCCGATGTATACTGTAGCTAGAAGAGCAAGGAGCCAGCGCTAAGCAGTGTGCGCGGCTCCCTGCTCTCTGCACTGTGACATGTAGCTGCAGTACACATCGGGTTAATTAACCCGATGTGTACTGTACCTAGGAGAGCAAGGAGCCAGCGCTAAGCGCGGCTCCCTGCTCTCTGCACATGTAGCGACGTTATGATCGCTGCTGCGTCGCTGTGTTTGACAGCTAAGCAGCGATCATAACAGCGACTTACAAGGTCGCTGTTACGTCACAGAAAATGGTGACGTAACAGCGACGTCGTTGTCGCTGTCGCTTAGTGTGAACCCAGCTTAAGAGTCAAAGGCATTATGGAGCTATAGGATCTGAATAGACAGACATATACCAGGAAAGTGGAACAATCTGACGCCTGAGAACAAGTATGCAATTATTAGTACTATGTATGCCGGTGCACAATTGACATGTATTTATATAATGAACAATAAGGTGTGTTCTATCCCCTTGATAAAGTTTAGGTATACCCTGGACACATCAGTGCTAAACCGTGGACAACAGAATCATCCACAGAGGAGGTACTGATCACAGTTATTGACTACAGCATGATAGGGATAGTAATCAATGATGGGTACTAATAAGTTATCTGTATCCATGCAGGTCATGTCCTCATGTTGATATCCTTTGGGACATACCACCAGGGAGTCAATATTCCCATATATCACAATCTTTCTTAAAGTGACAAAAAGGAGCCTACTAGTACGGGTTAGTATGAGTGGCTTAATATACACTCACATGATTGATGTTACCCCTGGATTGTAATGAGGGTTTCTTACCCTGTGTTGTTTCAGAATTGCCAAAAGAAAGTTTTCAAGATACAGTTACAAAGCCCCTGATGAGCCCTCAACTGGTTAAAGGGCGAAACGCGTCGGGCAGTCTTTGATACGGCTAGCAACATTTTGTCGGGCATTTCTTACATAGCTAAATATTAATATCTAACTCTCTACATCTATTACTGAGCACACAGACCTACTTGACAGCTCCTGACCCCAAACTCCCAATCCCCAGAGGTCATATTGGTGATACAGACAAATTAGCCATTACTGACTGAGCACCCCTTTTTCCTCACTGTGGTGTTACTACTGTTGGGGCAATTCATTCTTCAGGGGATTTCACTCGAACATCATAGGGAGGGAATTTTCAGGGTCAGCCGTCGTGGAACGGGGGCGTCTCTCTAATTAGGACGCCGACCCCTGTTGTAAGGTAGGAAAAGAATAGGGTCATTTACCCTCCCTTTCCTCCCTGATTTTAAACAATTTATGTATGTATGTGCATTTGTTATAATAAAGTACATGGTTTTATATAAAAAGTAGCGAAAAATATATTTGGTTGAAAATAATATCTACTTTTAGTGATTGATATTGGTATACAACCTGTCAGGTCCCCTATGCACCCAGTACCACGAGCAGTCCTGGGTGCGTAGTGCTAATCCCTGCCTAATCCTCCCTGTATACACTAGGATAGATAAAGAGATCTCTAGAAAAAGTATTTGTAAAGATCCTTTATGATATGCTAATGAGGCCAGGGACTAGTCACAAGGGCGTTACTTCCCCTGACTAGTCCGCCCTCTTAGCATGTTAGTATGCCCAAAGGGGCGTGCTAACATGCTATTCAATGCACAGTGTCATCAGCGGTGATACGCGTACCTTTGTCCATTGTCACCGCCTCACACGCCGGGCTTAGGGTCAGTGCGCATGATCAGAGGTGACGGCACTTCCAGTGATACGCACTAGACCTCGTAGAAGCCAGGACGCGTATACCCAGCTTCATAGTCTGGCCTCAACACATCAGATTATCTGCTACACTTGCAAGCTTCAAACGGGACTTGAAAACTTATCTGTTCAGAAATGCCTATAATCTTCAATGCCGTCACTGCTTCACCACCACCACCGCGTGGAGCTGCCGCCTCACCACCGCGCGGAGCTGCCGCCCCACCACCACGCGGAGCTGCCGCCTCACCACCATGCGGAGCTGCCACCTCACCACCATGCGGAGCTGCCACCTCACCACCGCGCTTAGCTGCCGCCTCACCTCCATGCGGAGCTGCCGCCTCACCACGACGCGGAGCTGCCGCCTCACCACCACGCAGAACTGCTGCCTCACCACCACGCAGAACTGCTGCCTCACCACCACGCAGCGCTGCCACCCAACCTACACCCCACCTACTGTCTCCTCCCCAAAATCCGATAGAACGTAATCCCGCAAGGGCAGGGCCCTCTTCCCTCTGTACTAGTCTGTCTACTGTAACTTGTATATGTATTTTGTATGTAACCCCTTCTCATGTACAGCTCCATGGAATCAATGGTGCTCTATAAATAAATAATAGTAATAGTGCACATATCCGGAAGTGCCAGGACTTCTGACCTCACACACTGACCCTAAACCCGGCGTTTGAGGTGGTGACAACGGACACAGGTACACACGTCACCGCTGATGACGCTGAGCAATGGGCATTGAATAGCATTTTAGCATGCCCCTATGGATGTGCTAATGTGCCGCCTCTGTAGCGGTCAAACCGCACGGATCCGGGGTTCTGCTGTGGCCGCATAAGCTGGAAAGCCCTATCCCCCTCGTTGTGTTGATGCCTTCGATCTCTGAGCTCTTGGGGACAGTTCATTGAGATACTATCCTCCACAGGTTAATTATCAGGTTGCGTGAAGCTACTCCCTGATCTAGGGTCCAGTACCCAGTCTTGCTCGGTCCGGTTCGCTTACTAGGTACTCCGGTGCCCGCCGTTCCCCCTAAACTAAGCCTGGCACCTTTCTCCAATACCCTCCGGTCCCAGATCACTGTCTGCGACCTAGCCAAAAGTCCCCCAGGGAGCTCCAACTCCCCCAGCTTCTCACTCTTTGGGAGCTACTACTCATCTGTTTTAGCTGTGCTCTCCACTTCCTCTCTCTGACTTCCTCCCTCCCACCAGTCTGCCTGACCCCCTAGGCTAGTGGCCCTGTTCCAGCTAGACCACCCACTGGTGTGCCTGACAGGGTGTGGTGTGAGGTGTGACTAGGATTTGTATGCTGATGGAGCGATACAAAAAGTTGGGATCCCAGAACCATGGGCAAAAAGATATCCATATATTCATGAATAAGAACTAACGACACTGCGTTATGTCGAAACGTGTTGGATGAACTGTGCCTTGTGGATGCTGTCTATCCATTTTTAAAGTGAAAGTAAAAGAAAGGAAAGTTTTTAATTCATCTGCCTGTGATCCGCTGGATTTCGTTACCTTGTACCAGAACCATGGGGGTTGAGCCATGCACCAGTCAAGATAAAAGAGTGCAGTACCCTGTGACACCCTGATTAGTTCAGGGGCGTCACACTAACATAAGTGGTGCCACGCTCCCGGGGTCCCGGCAATGCTCCATACCCACTGATCCGGTCTCAGTGTCACGGCAACGCTCCATACCCACTGATCCGGTCTCAGCGTCACGACGCCGCTCCGTACCCACTGATCCGGTCCACGTGCTCACAGATCGCGGCCGCTGCTCCCGCTCTTGCTCCCCTGCGTCTCGTGCTCCCTACTCGGTGGTCCCTCCTGCCTCCTGTATTTGCCTCTGGCTCCCGGGCTTCATGCATGTGTATTAGGGCGGGGCCGCGCTCACTCACCTGGTCTTACAGGGTCAGCATCCCTGGAACAGGATGTGGCTGATTGCAGGTGCAGGGTATAAAAGACTTCCTGTTACTTATGGGCGGTGCCTGATCAACATGTTTCCATAGCTAGGTGTTCAGGTCCCTCTGTACCTTATCTCCTGTTTAACACTGTCTCTTTGGCAGAGTCCGTCTGTCGCCTCAACCTGGTCCTGACTGTTGATTCCCCAGGAAGTCTCCCGGTGACCGTCTGCTGAGGATCCCGCCACCTTCCATCAGCCTGTACCCGTTACCTATCCTCGACTTCACCTGGTATCATCAGCCTGCACGTCTCGCTGGACCCGGACCCCGTCTGTTGTTCCTACCCGGCACCTGAACCCGGTTCCAGTCATCTATCCTGCCTACGGTGCTCGTTGGACTCAGAGTCATTCCTGTGCAGATCCCTAAAGGACTCTTACCCCGTACCCCTAGTGTTCCGGCTACCGTGCATCTAGGCCCTCTGGTGGGGTGATCGGACAGTCCGTGTATAGGAGTTAGCTCCGGGATGCCTCACTGGGGGAGTCCAGTGCACGGTCCAGTGAATCCACCAACAGGACGTTACAAGTGGGCGGACTAGTTTGGGGAACTATCGCAGATCATGCAGCTTTATATGTAAACCCCTATTTATTATGATGATGGCCGGATTGTAATTGAAGGGCAATAAAAAGGATTGAGATCTGATAATGCTTTTTCCAGTGTGATGGAGACCATGTCACAATGCAAATGTGATAACTAAGTGCCTCTTATAAAAACATTGTAGTTTTGGTCCATGGACCGGAAACTGCCCAGATCTCAAGCCCATTGAGAATATGTGGTCAATACATTTAGGTAAGAACTGGTCATCAGCCATCATTCTGATATGCCAATTCCTGGGCGGTTGCGGGCTGGGAAAGGCCAAATAACCATGGCCCTTCCCAGCTTGATAATACCAGCTTCCAGCTGTCTGCTTTACCTTCGCTTGTTTCCAAAAAGGGGGGACTCCATGACAATTTTTTTAATTTATTTATTAGCTTAAATCAGGGTAAACACTCTTAAAGGGAACCTGTCATCAGAAATTTAGCTATAAAGCTAAAAGTTCCCCCCTCTGCAGCTCCTGGGCTGCATTCTAGGAAGCTTCCTATAGTTTTTGTGGCCCCTTTTATTCCAAAATAAATACTTTACAAACTTGTACCTTTTCGTATGCAAATTTCTTAAATCTTCCATGGGGGCGGGCTGCCTGATGTACGTTGCTGTCCTCCTGCCAATTTACGCCGCCCCCGAACGCTGAATTTCAAACCTCAGGACGCCGCCCCTGGGCGCCCGTGGTCCCGCACATGCGCTGTGCGACTGTAGCGGTGCCGTGCACTGCGTGCACGTGTGACCGCTGGTGACGCTTTTGCGCGGGCACCGACTGCTCCGTCCGCTCCTCCCATCTATTTCCTGCTGCTGAGCAGGATGGGAAGGAGGTGACGTCCGGTCATCTGGCCAGCGAGCGTTTGCGCAGAACGCTGGAGGAATAGGCGAAAGTGCGGTCACGAGGTTATGGGCGGCACTTGCTGATGACACTCACAGCGCCGCCCATAACCCCAGTGCACGACACCGCTACAGTAGCACAGCGCATGCGCGGGACCATGAGCGCCCAGGGGCAGCGTCCTGAGGTTTGAAATTCAGCGTTCGGGGGCGGCGTAAATCGGCAGGAGGACAGGAACGTACATCAGGCAGCCCGCCCCCATGGAAGATTTACGAAATTTGCATACGAAAAGGTACAAGTTTATAAAGTATTTATTTTGGAATAAAAGGGGCCACAAAAACTATAGGAAGCTTCCTAGAATGCAGCCCAGGAGCTGCAGAGGGGGAAACTTTTAGGTTTATAGCTAAATTTCTGATGACAGGTTCACTTTAAGTGCCACATGAAAGGCATATATATGTAGAGGGGTTGGACATTTTAAATCTGCAGGATTTCTATCAATCTATCCCTCCATCTATCTATCTATTTAGATTTTGCTATTTTGTTGCCTTCATTTCTGATGACTAGCTAAAAGTTTTACATACAGTAGTCTAATATGTAAAACATGATGGCATATGCATGTCACACAAATGCTACGCAAGAAAAAAAATGCACAAGTCGCATGATATGCAACTTGGAGAGAAATAAGGCAGAAAGAAAGCGCATTAGGGTTTTAACTGGTAAAAGGGTTGGGGGGATCAGAGTGCCTCCCTCCCTGATGAAGAGGCAGGATTGCCTTGAAACACATAGAAATAAACCATTTGATTTTTCAATTTGGACTCATTTCACCTGTTTTTTGTTTTTTTTTACTGCAGCGCAGAGGAACCGTATATTCTTGTAATACCTATAATATGCAATGTGATATACGCAAGGTACTTGTACCACTTTTCGGTATGAGAATCGGTGTGTTGTTTTATACACTAGTAGGAGCGAGGTGTGATACACGCACTGGGATGGCCTATACAGTAGGTTGATTCAGACAGCTCACTGTCCGTCTGTCTTGCTAGGTATAGGAAAATACTTAGCGAAGGGTGAAACGTGAGGAGAGGAAAGAGGGGAACCCTGTGTCTAGGGAAGGAGGAAATGGTGACCCCTGAAAAAAAACCACTGGCACCTGGCTCCCTTGATATTTCTAGATAGGTTCCGCACCTATGCGCCAAGCAGTATAACTGACCCTGGCTGACCCTGAAATAGGCCCTAAGTAATGATTGGGTAGGATGAGCACTAGTCAACCCCAATAAGGGGTACTTCTCACATAGCGAGATCGCTGCTGAGTCACGTTTTTTGTGACGCACCAGTGACCTCATTAGCGATCTCGCTGTGTGTGACACTGAGCAGTGATCTGGCCCCTGCTGTGAGATCGCTGCTCGTTACACACTGCTCTGGTTCATTTTTTGGACGTTGCTCTCCCGCTGTGAAGCACACATCGGCGTGTTTGACAGCGAGAGAGCAACGATCTGAATGTGAAGGGAGCCGGCGTCTGGCAGCCTGCGGTAAGCTGTAACCAAGGTAAATATCAGGTAACCAAGCGAAGCCCTTTGCTTGGTTACCCGATATTTACCTTGGTTACTAGCGTCCGCCGCTCTCACGCTGCCAGTGCTGGCTCCCTGCTCCCTGCACACGTAGCCAAAGTACACATCGGGTAAATAAGCAAAGCGGTTTGCTTTATTAACCCGATGTGTACTCTGGCTAGGAGTGTAGGGAGCCAGCGCTAAGCGGTGTGCGCTGGTAACCAAGGTAAATATTGGGTAACCAAGCGCTTGGTTACCCGATATTTACCTTAGTTACCAAGTGCAGCATCGCTTCCACGTGTCGCTGGAGGCTGGTCGCTGGTGAGATCTGCCTGATTAACAGCTCACCAGCGACCATGTAGCGACGCACCAGCGATCCTGACCAGGTCAGATCGCTGATGGGATCGCTGGAGCATCGCTAAAGTGTGACGGTACCCTAAGTCCTAAAGAACACACAGGGAAAACAAGCAAACAACTTATCTTCAAGATGATGTAAGGAGAACGACAGCAACAAACAACAACGTGTTTCCAGGCGATTGCAAGCCGACTGCTTGCATTCTGGACTGTATAGAGATCTCTATCACTAGCATCAAACCAATGTGGAATGCAGGTACTGTATATAATTAGCAGCTGAAAAGCTAAAGATATCCACAGGGTCCTAAAAGGGAAAGAGTTAATCTAACAGAGCGAATACATAAAACTACATTTACACCACAGAAGAAGGAATGTAATATCAAGGAGTAATTTGTGCAGAAAACGCAATGACCTTCTGCAGCCGGACACCGCAGGACTGTCTGTCGCTTGTGATACACCCATAACACCGCCGCTCATGTTGCACCTTCCTTTCAGCCCATTTCCTTACCCTATGCCACTGCCCTCTTTTCTAGTTTGCTGACTCAGCCACAATATTCGGCGCAAGGAATAATTGTGCAAATGTTTGGAGATTTTCTTTTTTTTTTTTGTTGCATATTTGCAGCCTACCTGCCACTTTAAAAAAAAAAAAAAAAGCTGAGCGTTGGTTAGTAAAAGGGCAGATCCAGTCATTGCGTGACAAACTTACTATATTGTGCCAGAAAACTAATGTAATCCGTAGCTGGAAACTTTGCCAACGCTGCTGGCATAGAGTTATTTTTTGGGGGTTGACATACAGCCCAAATAATTTACGGATAATACGAGAGAGAAAAAAAAAAACGCCCAACACGTTTCAGATTTTGTGCAGGTATTGGTGTAGATTTTACGCCTAAATCCACATCTTGTCCACGTGGATAAGGTTTCTGCATCCATGTTTCCGAGCAAAAAAATATCTCCAATTAGATTTTTATTGGTGTTACGAAGAAAAAACAAAACTGTGGAAATAAGTTTCAATGCCACATAGTGACAAACCTCAGCCAATGCGCTGCAGAAATCCCGAGGATACATTTTAACCTTATGAACACGTAACCAGTGGCCACTTCTGTCCACATGGGAGGTGCAAAATACAAAAAAAGAATAATCAAGCCCAAAAGTACGAAAAAAAACTATGAAAAACTAGTACCCGAGCCCTTGATAAAGCAAAATTATACATCCTGTATGTTTACTGTATTGTAAAAAGGGGCATAACTGAAATGTGGATTTAAAGGGAACAATTTAAAGGGAACCTGTCATGTGAAAAAACGCTACTAACCTGCAGATATGGGGTTAATTTGCATGTTAATAGTATTGTCAATCTGCCCTGAGCCTGCACTTAGAGCTTCTCTGCCGGGAGGAAATTAATTTTACTCCTCCCGGCAGCGTTCGGCTTCCAGTCCCGAGGACGCCAGTGTAGGTTCAGTCACCATTCAGTGTATAGAGAATGGAGGATGTAAGCGCACTGTCAGGCCTGAAACACACATCCGTGAAAACCACGTCCGTGTAAAACGGGCCGTTTTTCGGGTCCGTTTTCCGTTTTTTAGGTCCGTTTTTATGGTATGTGTGGCCTGCATATGTATCCCGTATGCTAGCCGTATGTGCGTGTGGAATGTCCGTGTGTGCGTGAGTGAAATAACTGACATGTGTGTGTGTTGTCCGTGTGAAATGTCCGTGTGTGATGCAAAATGTGGTTACTACATGTCGGAAGACAGAGTAGCGGGATGAGAATGAACTCTGTCTTTGTGCCGTGTACTGATTAGCGGTCACCTGTGAAGGATTCACCGGTGACCGCTAATCCACCGAGTGACTGAAGTGTCCCCCCCTCTCTCATACTCACCGATCACCGGCGCTGCACGGCATTCACACTGCTCCCTTCACACTGCTCCGGCGGCTTTTTCTAATTTGAAAAAGCCGGCCGCTCATTAAACAATCTCGTATTCCCTGCTTTACCCGCCCACCGGCGCCTGTGATTGGTTGCAGTGAGACACGCCCACCACGCTGAGTGACAGCTGTCTCACTGCACCCAATCACAGCAGCCGGTGGGCGTGTCTATACTGTGCAGTGAAATAAATAAATAATTTAAAAAACGGCGTGCGGTCCCCCCCCATTTTAATACCAGCCAGATAAAGCCATACGGCTGAAGGCTGGTATTCTCAGGATGGGGAGCTCCACGTTTTGGGGAGCCCCCCAGCCTAACAATATCAGTCAGCAGCCGCCCAGAATTGCCGCATACATTAGATGCGACAGTTCTGGGACTGTACCTGGCTCTTCCCGATTTGCCCTGGTGCGTTGGCAAATCGGGGTAATAAGGAGTTAATGGCAGCCCATAGCTGCCAATAAGTCCTAGATTAATCATGTCAGGCGTCTCCCCGAGATTCCTTCCATGATTAATCTGTAAGTGACAGTTAAAAAACACACACACACCTGAAAAAATCATTTATTAGAAATAAAAAAGACTAACAAAGTCCCTCATCACCAATTTATTAACCCCGACAAACCCTCCATGTCCGGCGTAATCCACAGTCCTCCAGCGTCGCTTCCAGCTCTGCTTCATGCAGGTGACAGGAGCAGCAGAAGACACCGCCGCTCCTGTCACCTCCATGCAGCTAATGAGATGAGTAGCGCGATCAGCTGCTGTCACTGAGGTTACCCGCGGCCACCGCTGGATCCGGTGGCCGCGAGTTACCTGACTGACAGCAGCTGATCGCGCTACTCATCTCATTAGCTGCGTGGAGGTGACAGGAGCGGCGGTGTATTCTGCTGCTCCTGTCACCTGCATGCAGCAGAGCTGGAAGCGACGCTGGAGGTCCGTGGATTACGCCGGACATGGAGGGTTTGTCGGGGTTAATAAATTGGTGATGAGGGACTTTGTTAGTGTTTTTTATTTCTAATAAATGATTTTTTCAGGTGTGTTTGTGTTTTTTAACTGTCACTTACAGATTAATCATGGAAGGAATGTGGTGGGCGTGTGTGACTGCAACCAATCACAGGCGCCGGTGGGCGGGTAAAGCAGGGAATACGAGATTGATTAATGGGTGGCCGGCTTTTTCAAAATAGTAAAAGCCGCCGAAGTTTTTATAACAGCCGTGCAGCGCCGCGCCGGAGATCAGGGAACGGTAAGTATGAGAGAGGGGGGGAACTGACCGACAGACAGCTAGAGGGACAGATAAGACAGAGAGACCGACCGACAGACATAGAGACCGACCGACGGACTGAGGGAGAGAACGAAACAGAAAAAGAAAAAAGACCGACATCACAGGAAAAAAGCACAAAACGTACAGGGAGCAAACAGAGATGCGTCCGTGTCACTCGGACGTGCGCACAGACCCATTGACTTTCATTGGGTCCGTGCTGCGTGTTGCGTGCAGAAAATGGACATGCTGCCGTGCAAAATGCACACAGATACGGATCACGGAACACGGACAAACGGACATGCATCAAAAACGCACGTGGAGCTTTTATCATACAATAACATTGGTGCACGTTTGGCCGTGTCTCCAGTATACACGGAAACAGACCAAACACGCACGTGTTTCACGGATGTGTGTTTCAGGCCTCACATGGTGTTTGGCTCTAAACTCACTAAGTGACATGGTGGTATCTGACGCTGTTCACACTGCAGAATGACACTCTGCACTAGGCTTCTCTGGTATTTCTGAGTTTCACAGGCAGGTTCGGGCATCGACCGGCTGTATGCTCATTAGTGATCGGACTTGCAGGAGTTAATCTCTGCTAGTCTGCTGGTTACCTCTTGGATCACATGTTGTGGGAGACCTTTCACCGTTGCTTCCTGCCTTTTTAAGACAATGGAGCCTGTCATCCCATGCCAACTATAGCTTTTGCTGAACCTGTCAATGTGCTGTTCTGTTCCAGTTGTTGGTGATTTCTTGCTTGATGCTCGGTGTGCTGTAGAAATATTCTGGTCATCTGGTTATTTTGTCCCTCCTCTTTATTTCACCTTATCATGTATGGCCTTATTTCGCCGTGTGTGCTAGCTGTGTAGTTTTTGTTTTCCCCACTTCTCTATATTTGTGGGTTCAACCACTCCTGTCCTGTCCCAGCCATCCCCTGGGTGCACACCACTCCGTGCAAAGTATGAAACCGTGGGCTGGGGAACGGAGCGCTCCTGGAGAAAAGTTGACAACACTCCTTTAACAAAATAAGGCTACTTTCACACTTGCGTTCAGCGCAGTCCGTCACTATGGAGAATAGTGCAGTTCTCCATAGACTTGTATGGACGACGCACTGTAACGCAAGTGTCAGTGTTGCATCCGCTGGACGACGCAGCATCGTTATTTTGACGCTGCGCCGGGCGGATGGAACGCTGCATGTAACTTTTTTTGAGCAGCGGAAACCTTTATTTTTCACTGGGCATGCTCTCTTTTTTTTTTTTTTTTTTAAATCACAAACTTTATTTTATTTCTCGGTGGCCGAACGTTCAGCTGAGCGCTCGGCCGCCGGCATGTCAGGGCACTCAGCTGAGCGCTCGGCCGCCAGCATGTCAGGGCACTCAGCTGAGCGCTCGGCCGCCAGCATGTCAGGGCACTCAGCTGATCGCTCGGCCGCCGGCATGTCAGGGCACTCAGCTGAGCGCTCGGCCACCGGCATGTCAGGGCACTCAGCTGAGCGCTCGGCCGCCGGCATGTCAGGGCACTCAGCTGATCGCTCGGCCGCCGGCATGTCAGGGCACTCAGCTGATCGCTCGGCCGCCGGCATGTCAGGGCACTCAGCTGATCGCTCGGCCGCCGGCATGTCAGGGCACTCAGCTGAGCGCTCGGCCACCGGCATGTCAGGGCACTCAGCTGAGCGCTCGGCCGCCGGCATGTCAGGGCACTCAGCTGAGCGCTCGGCCACCGGCATGTCAGGGCACTCAGCTGATCGCTCGGCCACCGGCATGTCAGGGCACTCAGCTGAGCGCTCGGCCACCGGCATGTCAGGGCACTCAGCTGAGCGCTCGGCCGCCGGCATGTCAGGGCACTCAGCTGAGCGCTCGGCCGCCGGCATGTCAGGGCACTCAGCTGATCGCTCGGCCACCGGCATGTCAGGGCACTCAGCTGAGCGCTCAGCCGCCGGCATGTCAGGGCACTCGGCCGCCGGCTATTAAGAGCGATCAGCTGATCGTTCACAATAGTCGGCTGCCGGTACTGTAAAGAAGAAAAAATAAATAAATAACGCTTTCCGTTATTTTGTACGATCCGTAGCATTGCGTTGTGCCACTATATGCAACGCATCCGTTGCATCCGTCACACAACGCAATGCTACGGAAGCCGTCCAACGCAAGTGTGAAACTAGCCTAAGGGTCTCACAAAACTGATCCTCTTATCGGCACAATGCACACGTTTGCCTGCTGCCCACCTAATTTATAGAAATGTCTCAATCCTCAGTATTAGTTAATCATCTCCTTCTACCAATTGCAAAATATATACAGATCACACAACAAGACCTCCTAAATAAAGATGTAGACACCAGGCCAGATCCACTTTATACAAAACTCATCCCTCTGTACTGAACTCACATTATACAGACCCCAGATCAGATTCCAAGGTACACAGACCCCAAATTAGAATGAAAAGTTGTGGAATTATGGAAATCGCAGAATGGATAGGCATATTAATGATCTGCATATGGGGAAAAATGGAAACAACATTTTCAAAAAAAAAATTGATTTATTCCGTATGATCGTCACATGCAGAAATCCCCACACTTACAGCCTTGGCTACTATCACTCAGGTTATTTATGGTCGCCTGAGAGCTATTCTACCTCTGAATGCACTTGGGCAAATCATCCAAATCCTCTGCTGGTGACTCCTTTGTAATCTCCCACCAATGACGTCCTAAATGTGCTTAATGGGAGAAAAGACCAAAAATGCTGTAGCCATGGGAGACAAGTCTGGAGACACTGTAGCCATAGGATACAAGTCCGGAGATGCTGCAGCTATGGGCGACAAGTCTGTAGACGCTGCAGCCATGGGAGACTATTCTGGAGATGCTGCAGCCATGGGAGACAAGTCTGAAGACTCTGCAGCCATGGGATACAAGTCCGGAGATGCTGCAGCCATGGGAGACAAGTCTGAAGACTCTGCAGCCATGGGATACAAGTCCGGAGATGCTGCAGCCATGGGAGACAATTACGGAGATGCTGCAGCCATGGGAGATGTTGAGAGACTCTGCAGCTATGGTACACAAGTCCGGAGAAGCTACAGCCATGGGAGATAAGTCCGGAGATACTGCAGCTATGGGAGACAAGTCCACAAATGCTGCAGCCATGGGAGATAAGCCCGAAGATGCTGCAGCCATTTGAGACAAGTCTGGAGATGCTGCAGCCATGGGAGACTATTCTGGAGATGCTGCAGCCATGGGAGACAAGTCTGAAGACTCTGCAGCCATGGGATACAAGTCCGGAGATGCTGCAGCCATGGGAGACAATTACGGAGATGCTGCAGCCATGGGAGATGTTGAGAGACTCTGCAGCTATGGTACACAAGTCCGGAGAAGCTACAGCCATGGGAGATAAGTCCGGAGATACTGCAGCTATGGGAGACAAGTCCACAAATGCTGCAGCCATGGGAGATAAGCCCGAAGATGCTGCAGCCATTTGAGACAAGTCTGGAGATGCTGCAGCCATGTGAGACAAGTCTTTAGACGCTGAAGCCATAGGTGCACATTTAGGCCACATACGCTGCTCATAGTAGCATGACCAACTTCCAGTCTGAGTTGTGTTACAAAAAATGGCTCCTGGGACACTTTGGAGAAACGGCTGCACCACTGGTTCCACCACCAAATCAGTGTAATGTTGAGCTGTTTGTGTACCCGGAATAAAGACTAGATGTGTCTGGCTACAGAACATTATGTCCCCCCCACCCTAATCCCAGGAATCGATGTGACTCTCCCTCGTAAAAGGTCTTTCCATGGCGTTGTCCACATGGTCTCCAGACCACTTTCCGGTTATTCTTTGCATCCAAGACAAAAGTGAGACTCATCGCTGAAGAAGACAAATCTCCATTCCAGCCTCCGGTCTCCAAATGGAGATCACATGGGCAACACCATAAAGAGGTCTTCATGAAAGAATATCAAAATAGTAATTTTATTGTTGATGAGTTCTTATATCAATATTTATTATTTATTTTTATATTATATTATATTTTAAATAAAAAATGAAAATCGTAAAAAAAAAAAGTATACAAAAACGAAACATTCTTAAGCTTTTCACAAATTTATTGCAATTAATGTATTATAAAAATAGTTTAATATATGTCTTGTCAGATTATAATTTTCTGCTGAATAAATTTTTTCGAAGACTTGAGCCACTTTTAGGCAGGAAAAAAAGCAGAAGTGTCAAGTTTGTTGGATTTTTTGGCGCCTCAATAAAAATATAAAATTGAGGTAGTATATGATTAGAATTGGATGTAAATTCAATAATCTACGCCACAATTTTTTTTAGCTTATTTGGGTTGAGGTATTGGCGGAGAAGACCCTGGTAGACCTATGTAGGCTGCATAAGATCGATCTTCCTACAAAGCGTTCAGCCATCAAGTGTCAATAGCTCGAGCTCAAGCTGAAGGCCGTTAAAAGAAAAGAATTTGGGTTGATAGAAAAAGCCGGTCTCTGTAATATTGACAGTATAATATCATGACACATCTGTCATGGGTGGTATGGAGATAACAGGAGACCGGGGCTCCTAGACTGTCCCTCAGGCTAGAGGGGCCATTTCTATCCCTGTTCCCAGAGATACCTTTGAAGGTGAGGACATCTGGGCCACCTTCCTGGCCCTGCTCCTGGCCAGCCCTGATCTAATACCAGGAGAAGGCTTGGGCAGGAGTCATTAACCCACAATAATAGACAAACAGGGGAAACCAAAACTCGATCACACAGCATGCTCACACAAAGGTATTAGAAAAGTGATAAGGAGGAAAATAAAAGCGGGGAGTGTGGCACCCTGTGTCTGGATCACCACACAGAAGGGCTGCATGTGTATTTCAATATGCATAACATGTATTGTTAGCTTTAATGAGATTCTATTTTCTGTGTTGTTCACTAAATACACACATTTGCCCACATTCCCTTACTGGGGCTGTTCACCTGAGCTGATAAGAAAGCTTGTGTGTGCGCCCTATAAGGAGAAAGGGGAGGAGCTTGTGTGTGCACCCTAGAAAGAAAAGGGGAGGAGCTTGTGTGTGCGCCCTAGAAAGAGAAAGGGAAGGAGCTTGTGGGTGCGCCCTAGGAGGAGAAAAGGGGAAGAGCTTACGTGTGAGATAAAGTCAGTTAGTGTCAGGGTGAGCATGTGAGAGGAGTGTAATATGGAGATGGTCCTGGTCTAAGGTGACTGTTGAAATCTCGAGGGGCCAGCTGCAAATTGGCAGGGTATCAGTCCCTAGGCCACCTAGACTTTTAGGGTCAGTGGCAAACTGAGAGAACTGCTTAGAGCCTTTTTATAAGGATGAGTAAATTTGCCCAGGAGATCAGCAACATTGTTGAATCCGGAAACTTCTACAAGCATTAGTAAGCTTTCCTACAGGATTTGTGTTGCCTGGTCACTGGAAGGGATTAAAGACCCAGACGTTTTCTGTGAAAATCATAGGATTTCAAGACACCTATTCCCAGGTAGGGAAATAGTAGCGGCAGGAGGAATACACTACCACCACAGCAGAGAAACCAAACTCTCATTGGGGCAGGAGGTCAGACTGCCACCCTAGTATATGCTGTATGGAATGTTCCGGACTCTTCTGCAGAGCTTCAGGGAAAAGTTAAAGCTCCCTGTCCTGTCCCTAGCTGATTATTTTCTGCTGCACCATCCCTACCTCAACTTCCCCAGGAACCAGCCCTAGTGGGGTCGTGAGGGGACAACCCTCCGACACTGTGCATCACTACCTAACTCTTGAGGACCTCCAGCAGTGCCCGGCCAAACAACCCAACTAGCATTACAAACTTTATTATTTATTTTTCTCTCCCCTTTTTATATATTATTTTTACCCCCCCCCATCATAAAGTTTGTCGCACATGGTCACATCACCACCAGGACATCAGAGGTCTACTGTTGGCGGCACAGGAGGAAGCAATGAGACAAGAGACTTCCACAACACCCGAAGCAGCATGCAGTATTAACACCAGAAAAGTGGGACACACAGCACATGCACCGGTTAAGAAGAAGCTATAGTCGGCATGGGAAGATAGATTCCACCAACTTAAAAAGGTGGGGAGAAATTGTGATAGGTTTCCCAAAACATGTGATCCTAGACGTAACCAGCAGACTTGTAGAGATTAACGCTCTCTATCCCGACCATTAATGAGCACATGTTACGTCACCACCGGAGTCTGCTCCAGCGACTTCTGCTCCGATCGGCAGGCGACGCCGTGTTCCTGCCGTGGATGGTGCTGGTGATGGGAGAGAAGTCGATGCCAGCGGCACCAGTGGGCGCAGGCTCCGATCATCCACTGGGCTGGGTTAGCTTGGGATCTGCAGTACTGCTGGCTGACTGTGGGTGGCATGTGTCTTCCAGCTGAAGTTGCCAGCGTTCAGCTACAGCCAATGGGAAGACACCACACCCTTCTTATTTCCCCTCCTGTCACATGATTACTGCCAGATATAGTTCTGATTTTTCCTGGCTCCTGTTACGTCCTATTCTGTTTGGTGATTCCTGTGTGTTGACTTCTGCGTGTTTTGACTACCCTTCTGCCTACTGTTTTTGTACCTCGCTGCCCGACCCGGATCTGACCTCTGCTACGTTTACTGACTACGTCACTGTCTGCCGATTCTGTCCCTGTTCCGCAATTCCTGGTTTGACCCTGCCTGACTACTACTCTCATCGGACTGCTGCCTTCCACAGGTAGTGATCTCCAGTTCCCGGTGTAATTCCAAATCCCTGTATAGGGGTTAAAGGGTTTCAGGGTTCTGGGGGTCCTACTTGGTGAGTGGCTTCCCTCTAGCCTCCCCTTTACAGCCCATCTGAGTCTGTGGATCCAGGCAGGCATTACAGCACACAGCTGGTCGATGCCCGAGCCTTCCTGTGCAACTCAAGCACCAGAGAAACCATAGTGCCAGAATCAGTAGTGCGAACAGCGTCTGATGACTCTCGGAGAGTGTAAAAGGGATTTCTCACGTAAGGAAATTACATATTTGTAGTACAGCCCCATCAATGTCTACTCAGTTGGATGTCAAACCACAATGATCCATAGATAGTTCCAAAAGATGAGTTATGTTTTTGAGGGCCCTTAACTCCAGCCATGAAATATAGGCAAAGCGGATGGCTCTTTTATGGCAAGTTTGCCAATTTGCTCTTGTCGATGGTGGGGTCAATTTGACCCCTACCAGTTATACCATCAATATCTTGGAGAAAGCGCTCGTTTTTCATAGTGATCTCATTTATTAGATGTATCTGAACCTTTCAAATCTAGTCTGTAACCATCTATTAAACCGCTCCATGGCAGCGCCCCTCATCGTTACCCGTGAATTGTGAAGCCTCCTGGCACCCTAAAAAAAAGAAGGACTAAGAAAAGGAAGAGTTTAGAAGAAGCTTTTTTGTTTTTTGTCACATTTAAATCCGGTGACAGAAAGCGATGCATGTGGTCATGACAGCTGCATAGTAATTTCTGAGGGTGGAAGACATGAGTCTACCTCCCTCTATGGACCCCTGTGGATATGGATTATAGAGAAGCTGCGTTTCCTATGAAGGGTATTATGTTTCTTCATGGGTGGAAATGATTCCTGTGTACCACATGCATGAGTAAGCCGCTCGCTACCTTTTTATACCCTGACAGAAATATAATCACTGCCCATGTGTAACAGAATTGTTTATTCTGGAAAAAAAAATCGTTGCAGATGATTAATCACCAGGGTGTTAAAGACGGGAGTGATAGCTGGGGCTTTTTTTTACTATTTCTTTGCAGCTGTCAATTCAGGGTCTGTCATCTTTATATATTCCAGTCTTTGTGTATAACCCGGGGTATATAATATAGTCTGCAAACCTACCCCTAATAGAAAAATGTACTATAAGGTCACGAACTACAAAGAACGGAGATAAAAATATCTTATAATATGGAAGCTTTAGATTTGGTGCAAAAATGTTCTGCACCAAAAAAAAAACAACGCACCTTGTGGCAGAAAACACACCAAAAAACACATGTGTATTTGGTGCATCTTTTGGTGCGTTTTTGTGCCATGCATTTGTGACGCTCCTGACCTTATCTTGTTGTCACAGGGAACTGCACTCCTTTCTCTTAGGCCGGAGTCACACATGCGAGAGGCTCGCGCGAGTCTTGTATCACATCACTCGGCATGACCGCACACTCTCCAGAAAGCCATGGATCCCCCCTTGGGGAGGAGGGGCGACATGACCAAGGGGGAGTTAGGGAGTGATGGGGTTAATAGGGACAGTTTGGTAGGCAGGCCTATTATGGCATTAAGGGGTGGTTTTAGCTTGGGAGGAAGAGGAGGAGTAGGGAAAGGGTTAGTCTGGGAGAGGAGGGGGTTACCTCCTCTTCTTCTTCCGGACGCCAAAAGATCCCCGCCCACCCTCCCTTTTTGTGTTGTCATCTGGGGGACGTGGTTTGGGATGTTGGGATGCTATTTGTCACAGCGGCGGGGGGGTAGGTCTGGTCCAGAGGTTGGAAGTGACTGGTAACTGGACCGGGAGTCATTGTCTGGGTATGGTGGCTCTCGGTTCCGGGATGTGACAGGCACGGGGTTCTGCCAAAGTGTGGGGGTGTCAATCCGTGGGTGATTGGCACCTCGTCTCTGGGTCGGTGTGTTGCGGCCAGGGGCAAGGGGAGTAGTAGTTATGGACTGGGCCTGCCCCCGGGAGGGTCATGTAATTGGCACTGTCTATTGTTATCTGTGTGTTGTTGTTCTGGGTCGCCCGTTGGACGGCGTCCCTAAGGTGCTTAGTTTGTGAACAATAGGCAATAAAGGCTGCTGTGGCCATTTTGAACCAAGTCGCATGCAGTCCGTGTGTTTATTTTTAGGATAAGGGTTTTGGTAATACAGACATCACGACCGGAGAATACTCCCTCAGCTGGTCATGACAGGAGCGGGTCGGCTGTATGTATTTCTATGCAGCTGAGACTCTCCTGTCCGGAGAGTGTGCGGCCATGCCGAGTGGTGCGCTGCAAGACTCGCGCGAGTCTCTCGCAAGTGTGACTCCGGCCTTATGGTGCCGAACTCACCCTCCTTGGTTCTGGGATCCTAACTATTGGTATTGCTTCATCAGCACTCAAATCCTAACCACACCTTACACCACACCCTGTCAGGCACACCAGTGGGTGGTCTAGCTGAAAAGGGGCCACCCGCCTAGGGGTTAGTCAGACTGGTGGGAGGGACATAGTCAGTTGAGAGTAGCCCTCAGAGAGTGAGGAGCTGGGGGAGTTGTAGCTCCCTGGGAGACGTTGGTTAGGTCACAGACGGTGGTCTGGGACCGGAGGAGTTGGACACCCGGTCGCAGAGTATTGGAGAAGGGTGCCCAGACTTAAGCGGGCTTTACACGCTACAATATATCTAACGATGTGTTGGCGGGGTCACGTCGTAAGTGACGCACATCCGGCATCGTTAGTGATATTGTAGCATGTGAAACCTACGTGCGATTGCGATTGAACGCAAAAACGATCGCACGCACGTCGTTCAATTACCAAAAATTGAACGTCAGGTTGTTCATTGTACCCAGGTTAGCACACATCGCTGTGTGTGACACCCCGGGAATGGTGAACAGATCCTACCTGCGTCCTGCGTCACCCGCCGGCAATATGGAAGCAAGGAGGTGGGCGGGATGTTTACGTCCCGCTCATCTCCGCCCCTCCGCTTCTATTGGCTGGCTGCTGTGTGATGTCGCTGTGACGCTGAACATCCCTCCCACTCCAGGAAGTGGATGTTCGCCGCCCACATCGAGGTCGTATGGGAGGTAAGTACGTGTGACGGGAAATAATCGTTTGTGCGACACGGTCAACAAATTGAACGTGCCGCACATACGATGGGGGCGTGTCACATCGCATATGAGATCGTATGTGAAATTGACACATGTAAAGCAGGCTTTAGTTTTGGAGAATGGTCGGCACCGGAAAGTCCAGTAACCGGACCGGTACTGACCACGGCGGGGTACTGGACCCTAGATCAGGGAGTAGCTTCATGCAACCTGGTAATTCACCTGTGGAGGATAGTTTCTTTATGAACTTTCCCCAAGAGCTCAGAGATCGAAGGCACCAACACAACGGAGGGGGATATGGCTTTCCTGTGTATGCAGCCCACTGAAATCCCAAGTGTCAGCCATCGAGAGCACAGCTCCTCTAACTAATCGTAGGGAGCGGGACCCCGACAGCTTCAGGCCAAGGGGTCACTCAGAAACATCTATCAACATGTGCTTGGAGGCAGGCTCCAGATCATTAACAATACCAGTGGGGACGGATACCCGGACGGGCTCCCCTGAGAGGCAGCGGCACCCAGAGACTTGGTTTACTCCTGTGTCAGAGTCTGCTTAATGGTTGTACCAACATCCACACAGCCTGAGTGAGTACGCTGCTGCCCCTGCACTCTGCCTTCCCCACAGCCCGCACCACGCCATCTTCTCACCTATCCTCTAGAGTCCCAGGGTCTCCCCTACCCGTGGAGGGAACATCAGCTGGCTGCCCCGCTCCATCTCCCCGGGTACTCCCATCAGCAGCAGCGGTACTCCCCTTACCGCGAACCACGGGTGACGTCATGAACTCTCTCTTGTAAATATTTCCCCCTTTTACACTTCAAAGTGGCCACAAGCCCCTGGGTCCGGAGACCCTCAAGCCACAGCATCCCCGGATCCGAGCGGTTCGACCGCTGCAGGGGCAGTACACATTTTTTTTAATGAAGTCATTGGCTGGAAAACGCCGGGAAAAAAACCACACCAACAATTGACATAATGCTTCTTTATTTCTGCACCCAAAACTGCAAGGAAAAAAGAAGCAACGTGCGCACAGGACTTCAGAATTTACTGGCATAAGGGTAGACATGCAGACTACTGATACCAGACTTGTACTACAATCTGCACGATAAACTGCACCAAATTTGTAGAAAAAAAACTCAGCATGTGCACACAGCCTTATGGTATGTGCACACGCTGCAGATTTGGTGCAGAAATTTTCTGCATCAGTTTTACACCTTCTGGCACAAAAACGCACCAAAAAATGCACCTAAAAAATATATGCATTTTGGTGCGTTTTTGTGCCATGTGTTTTTTTTTTAATGAAATCAATGGGTGAGAGGGCTACACAGCACAGGAAAAACGCACCAACAATTGACATATTGCAGATTTTTTTCTGCAACAAAATCTGCACCAAATCTGCAAGGAAAAAAAAAGTAACGTGGGCCAAACACTTCAGAAATCTCATAAACTTTGCTGGCTTCAGGGTAGGCATGTAGATTTTGGTGAAGATTTGTAAAAAAAAAAAACATGCACCATGTGGACATGCATTTTTTGCAGAAAAACCTGCTCTTTTGGCAATAAAAAAGCTCTTCCAAAAAGCAGGTTTTTCTGCTTTTTTTGTTGCATTTTTTTTGCTCCATTTTTGGTGTCATTTGTCTACAGTTCATGTTTAACAAAGTTAGTTTAATTCACCACTAAAGCAGCAAAAATACAGGGTTGCAATTTTGTTGTGTTTTTTTGCACTCTCTCATTGCTTTCAATTGTAAAAAAAAAAACGCAAAAAAGCTGTAAGAATGGACATGCTGCTTCTGTCAAAAACGCAGCGTTTTTCCATTTCAGGCAATAAAAAGAAGCAATCATGTGCATGAGATTTCTGAAATGTCATAGGTTTTGCAGCTTTAATTTGCATAAAACTAATGAAAAAATATGCAAAAAAAAAGCAGCAAAAATGCAACATGTGAACACAGCCTAATAGTAACAGTCCTATATTATTCACAGCCATGCAACTTTACATGCAAGATTCTGTTCACATATTTTTTGCACCGCCATAGGGCTCTAATTCCTCACCAATTGCTAAAGGAGCTCAAAATATCAATGTATTCCAAATCGGCACAAAAATGTCACTTTTGTTCACATGATCAGAAAACCTCAGCCCCCATACGTCATTTGCAATTTATTGAAGTCGCTTCTCTTTTCTTTTTGTCTTGTGGTATTTGCTGATGCTCTTTAATTTTGTCTTTAACCACTTTTTAGAGCCAAAAGTAACAAATCCTTTAAAAAGTCACAAAACTAAAAAATGAGCCAAACTGAAAACTCAGCCAGAAAACTTGGACGAACTGGGGACTGGAGTGAGACGCTCTAAAAAAAATGTAACATTGGGGAAAAAAAGTTGCATGTTATGAATTTGCCTAAAACGTCTGGCTAAGGCTGCTTTCACACATCCGTTTTTTGCTGAGCGGCACAATACGGCGCTTTGCAGAAAAAACGCAACCGTTTTTTTTGCCGCTGGTTGCGTTTTTTCCCGCATAGACTTGCATTAGCGCCGTGTTGTGCCACATGACCTTGAGTTGCGTCCGTTTTTTGATGGATGCAGCATATTTAGCCCATGCGGCGGCCGGATGGAACGTTGCCTAGCACGTTCTTTGTGCGGTGAAAAAAACGCATCTCGCGATGCGGCGCAATATACAATGGAAGCCTATGGCGCCGGATGCGGCGTCCTGCGGCAAAAACCGCATCCGGCCACCGGATGCGTTTTTTTTTAACTGCGCATGCTCAGTACCAATCCGCATCCGTCAAAAAACGGACGGGCCGCATGGAAAAACTTATGCAACGGATCCGGTTTTTTCGCCACATCTGTTGCATAGGTTTTTGAGCCGGAATGAGCCGCACTGCAAAAACCGGAGGTGTGAAAGCAGCCTAAGCAACTATGATGAAAAATTAAAAAAAGACTTAACTCGCAAAAAGTATAGAGAATAAGCCACAAATACAAAAAGCTTCTAAAAGGAGGCAAATTACTCCAGAAAGCAACAATGATGAATCAAGCCATAGTATATTTTTTTTATTATTATTATTATTATTATTATTATTATAGCGCCATTTATTCCATGGCGCTTTACAAGTGAAAGAGGGTATACGTACAACAATCATTAACAATACAAAAGAGACTGGTACAGGAGGAGAGAGGACCCTGCCCACGAGGGCTCACAGTCTACAGGAGGAGAGAGGACCCTGCCCGCGAGGGCTCACAGTCTACAGGAGGAGAGAGGACCCTGCCCGCGAGGGCTCACAGTCTACAGGAGGAGAGAGGACCCTGCCCGCGAGGGCTCACAGTCTACAGGAGGAGAGAGGACCCTGCCCGTGAGGGCTCACAGTCTACAGGAGGAGAGAGGACCCTGCCCACGAGGGCTCACAGTCTACAGGAGGAGAGAGGACCCTGCCCGCGAGGGCTCACAGTCTACAGGAGGAGAGAGGACCCTGCCCGCGAGGGCTCACAGTCTACAGGAGGAGAGAGGACCCTGCCCGCGAGGGCTCACAGTCTACAGGGAATGGGTGAGGGTACAATAGGTGAGGACAGAGCTGGTTGCGCAGTGGTGTACTGGACTGAGGGGTATTGTAGGTTGTAGGCTTGTTGGAAGAGATGGGTCTTGAGGGTCCTCTTAAAGCTTTCCATGGTAGGGGAGAGTTTGATATGCTGGGGTAGAGCATTCCAGAGTATGGGAGAGGCACGGGAGAAATCTTGTACGCGATTGTGGGAAGAGGAGATAAATCTTGGAAAACACAAATTATCTCTCTGGCTCTTTAAAGCCCCCTTCACACCTCCATGCAAAACACTGATGTTTTGCATGGGCCGTGTTGAAGGTGCGCATGGCCATCCGTGTGCCGTGATTTGGGCGCACTAGTGTTCATTGTGTGCTATCCGTGATAACACACGGAGAGCAGGAACGTTTTACTCACCTGTCCCCGACGCTGCTGTCTGTGATGCTGATGTCTCCGATGCTGCTACTTCCTGGTCCATGGTAAAGTGAATATGCATGAGCTTAATGAGCGGGCCTGGAAGCTAGTGACATCAGCGCCGAAGACAGCAGTGCTGGAGACAGGTGAGTGTAGAAAATAATTTTATTTCAAAGACATGTTTTCTCTAGTACATGTCACACGGATCAAATCACTGTGTGGTCCGTGTGATATCAGTGATGCCGGAGAAAAACAGACTTGTCTCCGTGTGGAAAACACAAACACACATCTGTGAAAAAACACGGATGTGTGCACAGACCCCATTGATTTGAATGGGTCCGCGTATGTCCATGTCTATGAAAATGGATGTCATACATACCAGAATCACTATACTTGTCCGAACTAGAGATGAGCAAACATGTGTAAGTTCGGTTCGGTGGGATACAGCTGGACTTTTAAAGTTCAGGTTTGGACCCGGACTTGACCTGATCCCTAACGGAAGTCACTAATTGAGCAGTTCAGTTCTCTGCCCACCTGCAGCCAGCCATAAACAAATCACTTAGGGGGCAGGTGTTTGGGGTTTTTCCCTTTTTTGGGTGGGTGCACATTTCATCCGATCATGCTGCTGTTACCCCCCCGTATGAGCCAATCAAACACTGCAAACAGCTCTCACTGGGCTGAGCACTGAGTGCACCTGCACACGAGTGGTTTTTATAAAGTCTGTCTTCAGTACGAACACCGAACCTTGGGTTCGCTCATCTCTAGTCCCAACGCTACAGGTCATCTGGTAGGTTCTTCTGTTTTCTATCTTTATTTTGAGCCTTCAGCCACTTTTCATAGGACCTTCCATTCAACCAGCCCCAAACTGTCATACCGCACGCACTTTGAAACACTCCATTAGTGTGACGCCCTGGCGCCGCCAGGTGGTCACACAGTGTAGGCCCCCGCACAACACCTTCCCTCACAGGGTTAAACCTTGCCAACCAAATCCTAGTCACCCCCCCCAGGGTAGGAAAGGCGCACAAGTGGGCGGGACCAGGTGGATGGTGAACGCCCACCTAGGGGTCTAGAGAACCCGGGGCGGGAAAAGAGTGAGTCTAAGTTCTGAGTTCAGTGTGTTCAGTTGAGGAGAGTGTTGAGTTGAGTGGAGAGGAACAGTAGGAGAAAGTCTGAAGTTCAAGTACAGAGAGCAGTGGCTTCGGGATTGGAGCCCCGGCATATTGGCTAGGTGGCAGACGGTGGTCCGTGTCTGTCAGGAGACGGGAAGACGGCAGCCGGAGATCCGACGTGGACCGGGGCAGGGTTGGAGCCCGCCGGTACTGACACCAGAGACCCGACCCGGAAACCGTGCACAGAGTGGGTACTTGGACCCTGAAGCCAGGACCGGAACCAACAGCCTAGCTAATTAACCAATTGAGGGCAGGATTTAGGTCCTGTCCCAACCAAAGTCCCAAAAGCAGACAACCACCCACCGAGAGGGATAGGGCATCCACTAGGGCCCGGTAGATCCCACGGGTCAGCATCAGCGGGCAATGCTCCCAACAGAAGTACCGAGAGCGGACTCCCGTGTTCCACACCGGGAAGTCCACCACACCAAAAACACAGTGCAGAGGAAAGTGACACAGACCATCACACCGGGTGAGGGACCAGACTACACCCGGCCGCAGCGGCTGGCCACCAGCACCTTGGTTAACCATTGGACTTGTCTGATTCATTTAATCGTGAGTAAACTGAGACTCCCTGGTCTGACCAGGCGCGCCGGCCCTGCCATCACCGTCCCCTGCACCGAGTCACTGGGCCCCGGGGCAGCCATCCCTACCCACGGAGGGGTTAACAACCAGCTGCCTTTCCATCACCCCCGAGTGCCCCACAACAGCAGCGGTGGTGCCACACTTCACCACACACTGTGGGGGGCGTGACAGACTGCGTACGGCAAATCCTGTACAAATACGTCCCCTTTTATTTGAAGTGTCCGCGTAACCCCCGGGTCCGGAGAATCCCTCGAGCCACACTGCGGATCCAGATCCGAGCAGCCCGGCTGCTACTGATGTGGGGGCGGCACATTAGCATCATTTACGTGCTTTTCTGCCCCACATGAAGTTGTGGACCCTACTGAATGAAAGACCCAGCTGGTGGCCCTAACAAAGACAGGAGACAATCAAGCCAACAACAGGATCTGCAGGTACGGCGAGAGCCGAGGAGAGGTGACCATTAGAGGGTTTTCTTAACCCTTTCTAGTAGATTAAATTTCCATCAAGTTTACTGCATGTAAATCAACGTTCCTAACTGAATTGTGCAATATTTGCCCAAATCAAATTTCAGGAGATCTGCCTAACTCTGTTTTCGTGCTATTACTCTTTCACTATACTTCCACAATATATAGCATTTTCAAAAGTAATAAACTCGTAGGATCAAAATATTATGGGTTAGATGCAGTAGTTGGCACACAGGAACTCGTAGATTTTTCTATACACAGGCTGCAACCAACCTTTTTATCTGTTAGAGCAGAAGTAGAGATAAGCAAACTCGGTTCGGTTCAGTTCGATTCTGCGGATGCAGCTGGACCTTAGGCCCCTTTCACACGTCAGTGATTCTGGAACGTTTGTGCTTTTTTTTAAACGTACCAGAATCATTGACATACGCAGACCCATTATAATCAATGGGTCTGCTCACACGTCAGTGATTTTTCACTGCACGTATCTCCGTGCGGCGTACCCGCGTGTGCGTGATTGCCGCACGGAGACATGTCCATTTTTTTCTGGCATCACTGATGTCCCACGGACCACGCAGTGGTGTGGTCCATGAAACACGTGCCAGAAAAAACATGCATTTAAAATAAAACACATTTTTACTCACCCGGCTTCAGCGGCGCTCTCTGCAGCCCGTTCTCCCTGCTGCTTCTGAGCCGGCTCATTACTGTCGCGCATATTAATGATGCACGACACAGCCGACCCGGAAGCAGCTGCTGCGGGGGTCAGCGCCGGCCGGATGCTGCACCACGGGAGTGATCAGCACCATGGAGAGCGGGAGCGGGCGCAGGTGAGTTAATCTCTAAGTGCAATCACGGGCCACGGAGAACGGAGCCCGGATTGCACTTAGACAACCCACGTGTGCCGTAATTCACGGCACACGGAGGGACATGTGCGTGTTTTACACGCCAGTGAAAAACGTCAGTGTTTTTCACTGACGTGTGAAACGGACCTTAGATAAAGTTCAGTTTGGGACCCGGACTTGACCAGCAGCCCAATGGAAGTCACTAATTGGTCAGTTCGGGTCTCCGACCACATGAAGTCAGCCGTAGACAGATCACTTCCAGGAGTGGATAGGCAGGCTTTTTCCATTTTTTTTTTTTGTTTGGCGCACACTACATCCGATCACGCTGTTGTTACCCCAAGTACGAGCTGTTCAAACACTGCAAGCGGTTCGCACTGGGCTGCGCACCGAACGTACCCGAACACAGCGATGCTCACATGAGTTTTGTTCATATATAAAGCACCAAACTCCGAACCCAAACTCTGTTTTTTTTTCTTGTAAAGTCTGTGTTTGGTATGACCACTAAACCTAGGGTTTGCTCATCTCTAGTCCCAACTCTACAGTACAGGTCATCTGGAACGTTATTCTGTTTTCCATCCTTGTTTTGAGCCATCAACCACTTTCGATTGGGTCTTCCATTCACCTAGCCCCACACCGTCATGCCGAACTCACATTGAATCACTCCATTAGCATCATTTACGTGCTTCTCTGCCCCACATGAAGTTGTGGACCCTAATGAATGGAAGACCAGGCTAGTGACCTCAATGAAGACAATCAAGCCAATAACAGGGTCTGCAGGTACGGCGATGGCCGAGGAGAGGTGGGCACTGGTGTTTTTTTAACCCCTTTCCAGCAGATAAAAATTGCATCAAATTTACTAGATGCAAATCAATGTTTCTAACTGAATTTTAGATCAGCCAACCCATAACTAAACACAATACCTTTTCCATAATGCCTCCGGTTGCCAACTGCCTGCCACCGTAAAGCATTAAGATGCCCATACCAGTTGGCTTCCAGTCAAGTTGGCTTCTCTTGTGTGAATAGCTTCATTTATTAATTTTGCTCATTTCCCCAGAACTTTACAGACGTCATCATCACTGTTCCCATTGGGGCTCACAATCTAAATTCCCTATCAGTCTTTGAAGTGTGGGAGGAAACCCAGGGAAATACCGGGAGAACATACAAACTCCTTGTAGATGTTTTAGTGGGACCCAGCGCAAACCACTGAGCTAAACATTATATAGTTTTCTCTGCAGGGTCCTATAAAACCTGATGAAGCAGCTCCCCAACCCTGGACTGTCCTGAAGACAGAGCACAACCTTCTCTTCTATTGCCACTCATGCCAACCGGGATCCATTTCCAAGTTTTCAAACACCAAATAAAAAAAATGCACTTTAACATACGGTAGCTCATTTTGATTTCTAGACTACCGGTAGCTGCATTGCTATGGAAGATAGCAAAGAATGACCATGGAAATAGATTAATACAAAATTGTAGCCTAGCAATAGTGAATCCAATATAAAAAAGGCCTCAGATGCCACGTATTCTGTGGTGCCACCTTCACTACTTCCCACTAATACACCAAGTCTGCACACTCCATAGGTCAGCCCAGCTTGGAGGAGACCATGTTATGGAGGACCAAACAATAGTATGGTGGCTATGATGCGCCCATGGGGTCTTTGGGGGTTGCTCGTTGCCGGGTCGGTGTGGGTTTGGGGTGTCACAGTGGCCTGGCCAGGTTCTGTGACCCCGGCAGTGTCAATAAAAGTGGGGGATAGTGGTGATACGTGACGCCACCTATGGTATGCAGCTATAATGGGAGCCGCCACTGCAAGAGGTTTCCTTTGAGGGCTGATGGTAGTGCAGCTAGGTTGGTACAGCTCTGCACAGGCAGAGCTCATGCCCAAGGGAGGTTGGAAGTGGTAGTCCCCTGCTGCTGTGCAGCTATGGTGCAGGAAGGATCGGACGACACAGGGGTTGCAATCAAAGTTCTTTACTCACTGAGATGTCACCGCCTTTGGACTGCCGGACGTCGCTGTCATGGGCCCCAGCCGATCCCGGATAGTTTGGAGGTCAGAACCGGTGTTTCTTTCAGTGAGTCCTTCCTCCCTGCACTATGTTCTTAGAGTCCCTGCTGCTTGAAGCTTCGCTGGGACCCGAGTCCTGGGAAGGGTTCCGTTCCCGTCCCGTATAGCAGGCAGCGCGAGTCCATTAATGGTGCCGCCCTTTGGTCACGACTCCTGTCTCTATATGCTGCTGTGCCCAGAGCTCTGTGTGTGGGCCAGAAGACTTGAAATCCTCTGTCCGGCGGATTCTGCTGGCGGGACTTGCAGTGCCCACCAGGCTAGGGCTCTGCACCCTGAAGGGTTTGCCCGGTCCTTAGGGAGCTATGGCGCAGCTCTCCCCTCAACGACAGTGTCCTCCTACGTCTCACTTGTTCCCTGGTTTCTGACTATCTATGTGTGTGTGTGTGTGTGTGTGTGGCCTTACTCCCCATGTGTAGCTCCATCCCCAAACTTACCAAACTAGTGGGTGGGAGGTCTCATACCTTGTGGTGACTGTTCTAATGACCCTGCCCTAGCCTAGTCCCGGTGAGAGGGCAACTAACTGTGTGTTGTGGTGGTTACCGGCAATGACCCCCTCCTTACCCAGGATGAATACTGCACCTCTGGTGAGGTGCAGTACCCTGTGGCAACTAAGGCCTCAGCGGCGCCACAATTAGACATATCACATAGGCCCAACAAGACAAAGACACACTGGAGAACAAAAAAAAAAATAATCAAGAGATCTGCAGCATATAAAACAAATGCATGTTGCAAAGATTTGTGTGTCATCCCACAAACTCTCGCAAAACTTTCCCAAGTGCTGGATCATGAAGATCTCACCACCACTAACTGTGGACTTTTTTAATGATAATTATACGTGGATTGTTTTCAAAGATTGAAACAAACAGAGATGGACGATACTGTAGTTGGTGCAAAATGATTTTCAGGACTTGGTCCATTGGCCACATTAGGAATCTGAGGTCACTCGGTCCTGACTGCCTCCACAGCTGACTGCATCCACAGCTTTTGATTAGCTGGTCTGGAATCACACCTCAATGATGAAATCACACCAAGCCAAGGCAGCCAATTAAAAGTGGCGCTGGGGTCAGGTTTGAGGCTGTTCTCAGGGCTCCTGGTCAGTGACCATAGAATACTGACTGGTATGAACATAAATCACACAAACCGGGAATGAGCAGCCGCATCCAACTGGTCCCTGTACAGACTAATGACCCTAGCCGCACAACTATGAGCACCACTTCCGACCTGGCTCCCTAAAAGGCTGTCAAGGGGTTTCTCGTACCTACTAAGGAACCAGAGGGGAGGCTGCAAAACACTGCCTTCAAGGGAAGAGGAGGGAGTGCAGTAGCAAACTGCAACCCCGTGTGAATTAAACCGGTACAAATAAGGTGAAAGAATAAGGGTCTGGAAAGGAAAACATACAGACAACAGCAGACAAAACGATAAACGCCAAATATTAAGAGCTGGAAATCCCAAGAACGAGTTCGCATAGAAATATAGCCAGCAAGGAATGGCAGTGAAGGGACAACATATATATCCTTATCCAGGCTATGATAGCACAAACAAAATAATGAAAAAAACCTGATGAAGGAAAAATAAAGGTGATAGTAAGTATCAGCATTGGGACCAAGAGGAAAAGGACAATAGTCTAGCAGACAGAGGAGCTAGCCACGAAGCAATAAGTCACCAGATCAAATCCCTTCTGACAGGAGCCATCAGACCCTCAGAAGTCTTTACTGTCTGACGTTGCTGAAGGAATTCCCTCACCAGGCGATCTGCATGAAGAGCCTGTGAGTTATCCAAGGAGTTATCCTTAGGACAATAATTTTTCCACATCACTAGATACTGCAGTCGGTGCCTGACCCGTCTGACGCCAAGAATTCGCTAAACCTCACACGCAATTATCCCCTTCCCATCACTAATTCTGGACTTGATGACTGTTATTAACCCCTCATTAACCCGACTGCCACTGTATCAGGCAATAGGGATGAGTCGTGTAAAGTGCCGGGATTGTTGCATCCAATGGATGCGGCAATTCCGGGTGGCTGCTGGCTGATATTTTTAGGCTGGGAGGCTCCTAATAACTTGGGTCTCCCCAGCCTGAGAATACCAGCCCCCAGCTGTGAGACTTTATCTTGGTTGGGTATCAGAATTAGGAATGACCGCACGTCGTTTATGTTACTGTATGATATAGACCCGCCCACCAGCGGCTGTGATTGGTTGCAGTCAGACAGCTGTCACTCAGCGTGGGGGCAGGTCTGACTGCAACCAATCACAGATGCTGGTGGTAGGGAAAAGCAGTGAATACCTATGAGCCTAATGAGCGGGTAGGGATGAAGAATGGGAAGCAGCAGGAGCAGTGTGATAGCCGCGCCTCACAGGTGATGGGTGAGTATGAAGCACTTGTAGAGAGACACTGGCAATGTAATGTGGGCAAAATAGCGGCGGATGGGCTTTTATAGACCTTATGAAGCTACGCGGCCAGCCATTCACATTAATGCCGTAACCAAGATGGCTGTGGCATTACTGTGAATGGTTAAGAAGCCCAGCATGTTAAGTGACTGCAAATCAGGCGCCAAATCTGCTGGGCAGGACATCCGAATACAGCGAGGCGAATACACCATTACTCACTATATAACGAATACAACGAATACTGCACTATTCTGCAAATAGCGAATAGTGACAAATACATTTGCTCATCACTATTAGGGACCCATAGATAAATCATCAATATAATAAAGCCAGACAACCCCGTTAAGGACCAGGTTTGCTACTGAGAGATGAAAGTTCCATCTGCTTAAACCATCAGTGCCAGTGATGATTTGTGATATAGTGACAGGCGATGATACCACACAAGTTGCACAATACTAATAGATAACCGAGGAGCCAAAGTGTTACGACAGTGCAAAGTGCCGCCTGGTGTGCTACGCAACAGAAGTGAAGAAACCAAGGAACAGGGTAAATAGGAAACTCTGATGATAGAGGGAGTAAGGGTGAGCCTTAAACACTCACCTGAGGCTGTACCCTGTGCTCCTTATCATCCCTAGCCAGGTCCTTCCCCGTTGTGCAATCACAAGCCCAAGCCCTGGCTAGTGAGCTGGGCAGCAAGATGCTACTCATTGCTACAAAAAAGACAACACAGGGAGAAAGACACACATGGATTAAAAAGACAAACGTATATCCACAGCTTCCACAAGGACAACTTCTCTTGGGAGGTCAGCATAGAAGAACTATAACTGGCCCATGGGAGAGTGAGGAGTGATTTTAAATAATGAAAGGGGGTGGCAGCAAAGTGCAGCAGCTGGGATTATAGCTATATGGAATCTTAGCAGGATCAAAAAGGTATTTTTAACCCTTTAGACACCAAGTAATAAATATTTGGTGTTTAATAAATCCACTCTACCCATGTTAAAGTGGTGTTACGCGAAGTTTTGAACAAACTTCACCAACTGTCATGGTGCTGTTAGACTCTATTCAGATTGTACATTCTAACACTCCGCTCAATGGTTTCTCTGGTGTCTGGGATCAACAAAGGCAGACTCAGGCATCAACCTGCTGTGTGCTGATTCATAGACATCCTAGAAAGAGTTAATCTCTGCTGGTCTGCTTGCTCCTTTGATCAGATGTTGTGGGGAGACCTATCACATCTGCTTCCCTCCTATTTATGCTGGTTGAAATCGTACACCAATGCCAGCTATAGTTTATTCTATATTGGTCTGTGAGGTGTGGTGTCCCAGACTTACTGGTGAAAGTTGTGCTCATTGCTTGGTGCGGTTTTGGAGTTTACCCCTGTTGTTTTGTAGCTTTCTTCCTGCTCTTGTTTTTCTTCCTGATCATCTTATTGCCTTTACCTTTGTGTGTGCTGTGTGACAAAGTTTTGGTTTTCCCTTGTTTGTTTTTATCTATGGGTTTCATCACACTCCTGTCCCATCCCTCCCTGGGTGGAGGGACAATCAGATCAGGACGGGTCAGAAACAGAGGCAGGAAGGAGACTCAGGCATCTCCACCATCAGGAGTATCCCTGATGTTAGGGACAGCATAATGTCCCCTAGCTTGAGGGACAACCTAGGAGCTCTCACCAAACCTACCGCTGGTCCCTGGGGTCCCTCACCACCCTAGATAGGTTCTGCACTAGTGTCGAGCGAGTTGATGACTATTCGTACTCGCTATGCTGTTTGTGAGTACTGTCCGCTACTCGCATATTTGTTACGTGTACTGGGCGCAATGTAAGTCAATGGAAAATACTCGCTAAGTAGCGAGTAACCCGAAAGCCGTACTTTTTGTGCGAGTAGCGAATAGTATGGCTTTCAGGTTACTCGCTACTTACTGAGTATTTCCCATTGACTTACATGTACAGTCATATGAAAAAGTTTGGGCTCTCCTATTAATGTTAACCTTTTTTCTTTATAACAATTTGGGTTTTTGCTATTTCAGTTTCATATCTCTAATAACTGATGGACTGAGTAATATTTCTGGATTGAAATGAGGTTTATTGTACTAACAGAAAATGTGCAATCTGCATTTAAACAAAATTTGACCGGTGCAAAAGTATGGGCACCTCAACATAAAAGTGACATTAATATTTTGAAGATCCTCCTTTTGCAAAAATCACAGCCTCTAGTGGCTTCCTGTAGCTTTTAATGAGTTCCTGGATCCTGGATGAAGGTAGATTTGACCATTCCTGTTTACAAAACAATTCCAGTTCAGTTATGTTTGATGGTCGCCGAGCATGGACCGCCGCTTCACATCATCCCACAGATTTTCAATGATATTCAGGTCTGGGGACTGGGATGGCCATTCCAGAACATTGTAGTTGTTCCTCTGCATGAATGCCTGAGTAGATTTGGGGTGGTGTTTTGGATCATTGTCTTGCTGAAATATCCATCCCCTGCGTAACTTCAACTTCGTCACTGATTCTTGCACATTATTGCCAAGAATCTGCTGATACTGAGTTGAATCCATGCGACCCTCAACTGTAACAAGATTCCCGGTGCCGGCATTGGCCACACAGCCCCAAAGCATGATGGAACCTCCACCAAATTTTACTGTGGGTAGCAAGTGCTTTTCTTGGAATGCCGTGTTTTTTTGCCTCCATGCATAATGCCTTTTTGTATGACCAAACAACTCAATCTTTGTTTCATCAGTCCACAGGACCTTATTCCAAAATGTAACTGGCTTGTCCAAATGTGCTTTTGCATACCTCAGGCGACTCTGTTTGTGGCGTGCTTGCAGAAACGGCTTCTTTCGCATCACTCTCCCATACAGCTTCTCCTTGTGCAACGTGCGCTGTATTGTTGGCCGATGCACAGTGACACCATCTGCAGCAAGATGATGCTGCAGGTCTTTGGAGGTGGTCTGTGGATTCTCCCTGACTGTTCTCACCATTCTTCTTCTCTGCCTTTCTGATATTTTTCTTGGCCTGCCACTTCTGGGCTTAACAAGAACTGTACCTGTGTTCTTCCATTTCCTTACTATGTTCCTCACAGTGGAAACTGACAGTTTAAATCTCTGAGACAACCTTTGTACCTTCCCCTGAACAACTATGCTGAATAATCTTTGTTTTCAGATCATTTGAGAGTTGTTTTGAAAAGCCCATGATGCCACTCTTCATAGGAGATTCAAATAGGAGAACAACTTGCAAGTGGCCACCTTAAATACCTTTTCTCATGATTGTATACACCTGTCTATGAAGTTCAAGCTCAATGAGGTTACAAAACCAATTTAGTGCTTTAGTAAGTCAGTAAAAAGTAGTTAGGAGTGTTCAAATCAAGAAATTGATAAGGGTGCCCATACTTTTGCAGCGGTCAAATTTTGTTTAAATGCGGATTGCACTTTTTCTGTTAGTACAATAAACCTCATTTCAATCCAGAAATATTACTGATTCCATCAGCTATTAGATATATGAAACTGAAATAGCTGCTGCAAAAACCCAAATTGTTATAAAGAAAAAAGGTTAACATTAATAGGGGTGCCCAAACTTTTTCATATGACTGTACATTGCACCCGCTACTCGTAACGAATATGCGAGTAGCGGACAGTACTCGCTAACAGCAACTACTCGCTCAACACTATTCTGCAACTATGCGCCGAGTTGGATACCTGGTCTTAGGTATCCCTAGTGCTGGACCCTAAATAGGGAACGGGTGGGATGAGCTCTTTGTCAACTCCACTAAACACTAGAGACGTCACAAGGAGGACACACAGGGGAAAAAGCATGAACTACTTATCAACAGATGACTCAGGTAGAAGTTCAGCAAAGTTTCAGCAACAATACCACCAAGGAGTACAAGCCACCTGCTTGCAACCAGAGCTTATATGAACTGAATAATATCACCAGCACCAGTTCAGGGAAGATGGGAGTATTTACGCACGTGGAGGATACTAATAACCAGCAGCTGGATGGAAGGACAGATTTGCTGGGTCCTAAAGGGGAAGTGTTACGTCACCGCCGGAGTCTGCTCCAGCGACTTCTGCTCCGATCGCCAGGCGACGCCATGTTCCTGCCGTGGATGGTGCTGGTGATGGGAGAGGAGTCGATGCCAGCGACACCGGTGGGCGCAGGCTCCGATCATCAATTGGGCTGGGTTATCTTGGGATCTGCAGTACCGCTGGCTGACTGTGGGTGGCGTGTGTCTTCCAGCTGAAGTTGCCAGCGTTCAGCTACAGCCAATGGGAAGACACCACACCCTTCTTATTCCCCCTCCTGTCACATGACCACTGCCAGAGATAGTTCTGATTTCCTGGCTCCTGATCCACCCTATTCTGTTTTGTGATTCCTGTGTGCTGACTTCTGCGTGTTTTCTGACTACCCTCCTGCCTGCTGTTTTTGTACTTCGCTGCACGATCCGTATTTGACCTCTGCTTTGTTTTCTGATTACGTCCTCGCCTGCCGATTCTGTCCCTGTTCTGGTATTCCTGGTTTGACCCTGCCTGACGACTACTCTCATCGGACTGCTGCCTTCCACAGGTAGCGATCTCCAGGGCCCTGTGTAATTCCAAATCCCTGTATAGGGGTTAAAGGGTTTCAGGGTTCTGGGGGTCCTGCTTGGTGAGTGGCTTCCGTCTAGTCTGTCCATTACATCCCCCCTGAGTCTGTTGATCCAGGCAGGCGTTACAGGAAGAGATGATTATACAGCATGATTACTGAAAGCAGCAACAATAGAAAGTCAGAGAGCATTTTGCGCAGCCAAACACTGTGACTTTCTATTGCCAGAAACCACATGACTCGTGACACAAAGGCAATGAATGTAATTCCAAGGACTTTTTGTAAATGGTGCACAGCTTTTCTACTATTTCGGACATTTGCTGGTAGGGTCGAAGAAGGTTATGGACCAAGTATCAAGTCAGGAAGCCACCGAATATTTTTTTACATACTTCTGAGCAATTTCTCAGAGCCTGCCTTGTTTTGTATAGCATTTAAGGTCTTAGTAGGTGGCATACAAAACTTGTAAAATTCTCACATTGGCGCCAAATACGCGGTTCTGATTTCCTACGATTGTGTGTGATAATTAGAGTGGTGTCTGCGGGCGGCTGTGATACACGTTGATATTTTAGGATACGCAGGAATGGTATTTTGTATAAGTAGCGGTATCACCTGTTTGTTGCATTTGTCTTTTCACAGCCAAGAAACAAATAATTTCTACAAAAACTGTTATCTGGAAAATGGAGGCTGATAATTTGGCCAGTGACCCATGCGCGGCTGCATACATTTTCCGGCTGTCAATCATTCTGACAGCCTCATAACACATGCTTATTGCTAGATGGAATAATGGATGTGCTTTACAAATGCAGCCATAAATTTGTTAGTCTCACACTGAAATGTCAATTACTGTATATTATTTACGATTTGCAAACACATACCGTGCCGATTCCCTATATTTTTATTTTCAGGCTTTATTGTGTTTTATTTTGCATAGAAATTGGCACAGGCTGCATTTATCAGTGGATGTGGAATAAAAAAAAGTGCACCCTACCTGGACTGCGACAGCTTTTTGCTTGTGGGTGTAGCGGAAAACCCAGTTACTTGGAAAGGTGGCCATTTACCAGGGCTGATTTCAGTACATAAACAATATACAATCAGACCGGAGCTTGTTTAATGGCCAAGTATGTGCACAGACGATGCAAACTGTACGGAGACACAATGATTGTTAATATGATCGTTGTGTCCACTTACAAAGTAACGTGGGGCATTGCTTTGCTGGTAACGATGATTGTCAAACGGGCATAAATGAGCCAATCAGCCGCTGAACTAGTGTTTTGCTTATTTGGCAGCCGGTGACATAAGTACGTAGACCCATGATCGGCACAAGCATTCTCATTATTATTGCTGGTACTTGATACGGTGGATTCCCAAAGTACCCAGTGTGGACTAGCAGTATTTGTGCAGCGGGGTACTCGGTACTCGTAACTAGTAGTGATGAGCGGGCACTACCATGCTCGGGTGCTCTGTACTGGTAACTAGTGATGAGCGGGCACTACCATGCTCAGGTGCTCTGTACTGGTAACTAGTGATGAGCGGGCACTACCATGCTCAGGTGCTCTGTACTCGTAACTAGTGATGAGCGGGCACTACCATGCTCGGGTGCTCTGTACACATAACTAGTGATGAGCGGGCACTACCATGCTCGGGTGCTCAGTACTGGTAACTAGTGATGAGCGAGCACTACCATGCTCGGGTGCTCTGTACACATAACTAGTGATGAGCGGGCACTACCATGCTTGGGTGCTCAGTACTCGTAACTAGTGATGAGCGGGCACTACCATGCTTGGGTGCTCAGTACTCGTAACTAGTGATGAGCGAGCACTACCATGCTCGGGTGTTCAGTACTCGTAACTAGTGATGAGCGGGCACTACCATGCTCGGGTGCTCATTACTCGTAACTAGTGATGAGCGGGCACTACCATGCTCGGGTGCTCAGTACTCGTAACTAGTGATGAGCGGGCACTACCATGCTTGGGTGCTCAGTACTCGTAACTAGTGATGAGCGGGCACTACCATGCTCGGGTGTTCAGTACTCGTAACTAGTGATGAGCGGGCACTACCATGCTCGGGTGTTCAGTACTCATAACTAGTGATGAGCGGGCACTACCATGCTCGGGTGTTCAGTACTCGTAACTAGTGATGAGCGGGCACTACCATGCTCGGGTGTTCAGTACTCGTAACTAGTGATGAGCGGGCACTACCATGCTCGGGTGCTCTGTGCTTGTAACTAGTGATGAGAGGGCACTACCATGCTCGGGTGTTCAGTACTCGTAACTAGTGATGAGCGGGCACTATCATGCTTGGGTGCTCGGTACTCATAACTAGTGATGAGTGGGCACTACCATGCTCGGGTGCTCGGTACTTGTAACTAGTGATGAGTGTGATGAGTTTTGGTTCTCCCTTGTTTGTCCTTATATGTTTACCATCTCACTCCTGCCCCGTCCCTCTCTGAAAGGAGGAGGGTATTAGAGTAGTATTTCTCAGGAGAATAGTATGGCACTGGACTCTGGCATCTCCACCATTAAGAGTAACCCGGAGATGAGGAATAGCCTAGGGTCCCCTAGTGTAAGGGACAGCATAGTAGCCCCCTGTCCCTTGCCATCATGACAGTCTATGAGGCTGGGGAAAGTGACCTCAGAGGGGCACATCAGGTTACTGTGGCTGAAGTCAGGATTTGTAACCCTTGTTCACCAGTTATTGGCCTGTAAAAATCGACCCATTAGAGCAGTTGGTTATTGAGTTAAGCCATCTTTCCTAACTCCCCTAGACACATGCGCTCCTCTGGCAGTGGAATGGTGTGCTTTAGATAAATTAGAAATATATTGGGATCGAGGAAGACATTTTACATTTTATTTTAATACTGCTTTTGCCTTTAGATCTGCACAGATTAATATATCATTAATATATCATTGTAGATGCCTGTGCTTTTTTTTTTTCCTGATACAATTTCGAATTATGTAATGATACATTCTTGCAGCCACCACTTGTCACAGCATGGACTAGCGGAGGATCCGTAATGAGCCAAAACACACAACAGGGGTAACACCACGACAAACAAGGGGTACACTGGTGAGACTTTAACAACGGAGGGCCCTAGGTCTAGTGAGAGGGAGATAGATACCTCCTCTACTTACCTGCCGCTGTACCTTACACTCCTAGCCAGTCTCTACACAGGCTCCTCACCTGTCGCTGAGCAGGAAACTGAAACCCTGAATGACCCTACAATAGTCCCTGGCTAGTGAATGGGCAGGTAAGGATCCCTAGTCCCACTGCTGCACTAAAACAACACACCGGGGTAGGAAGACAGACAGGGTAAAACACTACAACAGACTGCTGCAGTCAGCCCCAAGACTGCTGCCAAAACAACAACAACTTCAAGAGAGGGATTCAGTAGCTCCTTCCACCTCCAGGCCAGCATCCAAATGGCAAAAAGAATAACTCACACCCTCTGTAGGTAGCAGAGGGTATCTAAAGTGACTGGGAGTGGTCCCAAACCAGAATTACCTGAGATGGTAATGAGACTGCTTGCTGGCAAGGAATACTGCCATTAACTCTCTACTCCCCAAAGGAAAGAAAACAACATTTAATATTGAGAGTCTTCCATGGAAGTGACTCTCAATTCCTGCATCTGTCACTAGTCTCATAAATGTGAATCAAAAAACAGGTGGGCGCTCCAAATTGTGGTGCACAGATCCCAGGATGGACACCACAATAAATGAAAGCATGAAGATCGGCACCATGAACCATGGTTTGAGAAAGGTCTGCACTTTCTGACCGAAACGCGTTATATTGTACATTGTATTTTTGCAAATGGAATAAATAAGGCAAATAAAGAAGATGATTTTGTAACGGCAAGCCACCCACTAAGCAGGACCCCGAGGTACCCCGAGACCCTTTTAACCCCTAAACAGGGATTTGGAATTACTGCAGGGTCCAGGGGTTCACTGCCTATGGTAGGCTGCAGTCCAGAGATGGGGATAGTCGACAGGCCGAGGTCAAAACAAAATGTCAGGCGAGGTACAAAACAGCAGGCAAGAGGAATGTCCGGAAAACAGGCCGAGGTCAAACCGGGATGTCAGGCGAGGTACAAAACAGCAGGTAGGAGGAATGTCCGGAAAACAGGCCGAGGTCAAACCAGGATGTCAGGTGAGGTACAAAACAGCAGGTAGGAGGAATGTCCGGAAAACAGGCCGAGGTCAAACCGGGATGTCAGGTGAGGTACAAAACAGCAGGTAGGAGGAATGTCCGGAAAACAGGCCGAGGTCAAACCGGGATGTCAGGCGAGGTACAAAACAGCAGGCAGGACATCAATAAACAAAGCCGAGTTCATATGAGACATAAAGCAAGGTGCACAGTACCAGGAAGGATGTGGCTCACAGCAACACAAGATTATCTCTGGCAAGGAACCAGGGACACTGAAGGATATAAAAAGGGTGTAGTGCCTTCCCATAGGCTAAAGTAGGAGCTGATACTAGCTGGAAGGCACACACCCCTACAGTAAGTCAGCGTACTGTAAGTTCCAGCCAGACCAAGCTTGGTGATTGTGCGGCGACTCCGCCCACCAGAGCCACTGGAACTGACTTCTCCCCTATCACCAGCACTGCCTGCAGTGTGAGCAGAGCGGCGCCTGGTAACCAGGGCAGACATCACCGGAGCAGGCACTGGTGGAGATGTGACAGTAGAGCGGCACCTGGTAACCAGGGCAGACATCACCGGAGCAGGCCCTGGTGGAGACGTGACAGTAGAGCGGCGCCTGGTGACCAAGGCAGACATCACCGGAGAAGGCCCAGGTGGAGACGTGACAGTAGAGCGGCACCTGGTAACCAGGGCAGACATCGCCGGAGCAGGCCCTGGTGGAGACGTGACAGTAGAGCGACGCCTGGTGACTGGGGAAGACATCACCGGAGCAGGCCCTGGTGGAGACGTGACAGTAGAGCGGCGCCTGGTGACCAAGGCAGACATCACCGGAGAAGGCCCAGGTGGAGACGTGACAGTAGAGCGGCACCTGGTAACCAGGGCAGACATCGCCGGAGCAGGCCCTGGTGGAGACGTGACAGTAGAGCGGCGCCTGGTGACTGGGGCAGACATCACCGGAGCATGCCCTGGTGGAGATGTGACAGTAGAGCGGCGCCTGGTGACCAAGGCAGACATCACTGGAGAAGGCCCAGGTGGAGACGTGACAGTAGAGCGGCGCCTGGTGACCAGGGCAGACATCACCGGAGCAGGCCCTGGTGGAGACGTGACAGTAGAGCGACGCCTGGTGACTGGAGCAGACGTCACCGGAGCAGACCCTGGTGGAGACGTGACCGTAGAGCGGCGCCTGGTGACCAGGGCAGACATCACCGGAGCAGGCCCTGGTGGAGACGTGACAGTAGAGCGACGCCTGGTGACCGGAGCAGACGTCACCGGAGCAGACCCTGGTGGAGACGTGACAGTAGAGCCGCGCCTGGTGACTAGGGCAGACGTCACCGGAGCAGACCCTGGTGGAGACGTGACAGTAGAGCAGCTCCTGGTGAGCGGGGCAGACGTCACCAGAGCAGACCCTGGACATGTGACAGATTTGATGTGAGTGCCGATCTTCATGCTTTCATATACTCTCATAAAGCAGAGAGACAACCTTGACACCACTAGAGGGAGCTTAGGAGCAGGCTACCTATTGAACTCAATACAATCTCTGTATGCCGTTATCTCCTGAGCTCCCCCTGGTGGTGGCTCCATTATTTTACTTTCTCTATTTACATAATTTAGAGCTTTTGATCAGCAAAAAAATAGTAAAATATAATAATTAAAATAATTGGACAAAATTTTGGACTAAATTAAATTAAAACTCAGAAAATTATGTTCCAATTATGTTGAAGGCCCCTGAAATCGTCTGCTCCTGGTATAAATAGTGTATTTCCTACCAGACCAAGGTCTATAGCTTGCATCATTTTCTAAATTACTTGGTAGGAAAGGTACACCGTGTTATATAGTATGGTCTGCGCAATCATACATAGCGCCTATGTGTGTAACGGCGAGGTTAATTACATGCACCGCCGCTCCGCGTGCAGCCCTGAATGCACAGCGTTGGGATCATTTTCCGAGTGGTGGTCTGTGCTCAAGGGCAGCTGAACACTAGTTACATGAAGTGAAGTAGAACAAATGCCTGTGATTGAAGTGTTGCTCTCGTAGGACGGCCATGCAGACACCTCGCTGTGTTTTTCGCGCTGTAGCCTGGTAACAGTCTATGTTTTTTGCCCCCATCTGTTTAGAAACAGAACCGGACAAGCCGAGCAGCCAGGTACAGGGAAGAATGCAATCAAGACATTTTTCGGCATCCGCTGTTGAGGCATGCACTGCCAGAGAGGCGGCCATTGATCTGACATCACGGTGGATGTACCCATCGCTGATTTACACAGATCTCAAGAGCCTTGTCTTCAGCTCCGACTGAAGATTAAGCACCGTGGCTTGAGGTTATCATGGGCTTAAGAGATTTCAGACATACCTTTTATAGATTTTCCAAAGGAATTAAAGGATAAATCTATTGCTAAGAGGTTCTTTCAAATATTAAACTCCCCGAGGCTTTAGAACCAGGTAAACATGTCTAACATGAGAAGACCCAATCAGCTCACAGGTCACAGTGTCTGCACCGAAAACAGCTTTATCTCATGGGGTTTAGAAGACCCCTGGTCTCCTGCAGGTGTTGTGCTCCATTATATTCCATAGGCAAGTGAGATGCAGTGCAAACACTTGGGACTAGTGATGAGCGGGCACTACCATGCTCAGGTGCTCTGTACTCGTAACTAGTGATGAGCGGGCACTACCATGCTCGGGTGCTCAGTACTCGTAACTAGTGATGAGCGGGCACTACCATGCTTGGGTGCTCGGTACTAACTAGTAATGAGCGTGCACTACCATGCTTGGGTGCTCGGTACTCATAACTAATGATAAGCGAGCACTACCATGCTCGGGTGCTTGCTCATCACTAGTTACGAGTACTGAGCACCCGAGCATGGTAGTGCTCGCTCATCACTAGTTACGAGTACCGAGCACTCGAGCATGGTAGTGCCCACTCATCACTAGTTACGAGTACCGAGCACCCGAGCATGGTAGTGCTCGTGTGGCGCCCCTGAGGCTTCCGTCGCCACAGAGACATTGCACCCCATCCAGAGGTGTGATGTCCCATCCTGGGTAAGGAAAGGGGTACATGCCAGGTCCCCAGGCAAATCTACACTACACCCATTGTTAGGAACACACTGGGACCAGGGAGAGTGGCAGCAACCCTCCCATGCTGCATGCTGGGAGGGGCCGTAAGACCCATCCCTGCTCCTATAGGGTACAGCTTAGCAACTGGGGAGGTGGGAGGAGCCACCAGAGAGCAGACAGAGAAAGGAAGGTCAAGTTTGAGTAGTCAGAGTGAGGGGAGAAGGAGGAGGAGGTCTGCGGGAAGCAGAAGAGAAGGAGAGAGAGTGAGGAAGCTCTAGTCAGTCAGGAGCTAAGAAGAAGAAAGTGACGCTTCCTGGTGAAGAACCTGGGACTCTGAGGGTCCAGGTGACACCAAGCAGGGAACGAAGGGATTCCAGGGCCACGGATAGCTTGTGAGCTGTGGTGGCCTGTTCCACAAGAACATCGGTGGAGGGATCAAGCTGCAACAGAGGACGGTCCCTAGAAACAGAAGGAGTGAAAAATCATCTCCAACAGTAAAAAAAAACGAGGCCCAGGGAAAGCTGCAAACTCCCCGGGCCACAGCCCACAGCAGAACCTCTAGAACGGGGGCAAGTAACCGACAGGCGAGCTCCCAGCCTGGAGGCTGTAGTGGAGGCCGAGCAGGTTCATCCTAGAAGAGCTAGGCTTAAGGAGACAGCTGAAGACAGAGACACTTTAGAGAGAGGGGTGCACTGGCATTTACCCCCAGATCTACCCGGGATCGGCGGAGGTCCCTGACGGTGGTCCCAGAAGTCCAAAGGCTCCTGCAGGCCTTGACAAGAACTGTGAGTAAAGACCTTGAAACTGCACCCCTGGTGTTGCCTCAGTTATTTCTCTGCATAGACATTTACAAGCACCAACTGTGCCCCGGGGCACCGCTCCACCTGTGGGGAGCAGTACCATACCAGCTGCCATTCCATCACCCCGGAGACCTCATACAGCAGCGGCGGCTTATTAGCCGCATACCACAGGTGGCGTCACGAACACAAACTTTATTCACCCCAAGTCACCAGCCATATTAATTGACACCCACCAGGGCCATGGAGTCGGGCCCCGCCACCACTGACTATCCCCGGACTAGTCCGGCCCGGCACCGGGTGTCCCACAGCCCTGGGGTGGGCGAGTCAACTTTTGGCGTCACGAACAGGATCTCGTGCCCGGCGCCCACCGGGTACTGTGCGCCTTTGAAAAGACTGTGTTTTACTGTGGAAACCGCCGCCATTAGCGCTGCTGAGAGCGGAAAGAAGGGGGGCGTGCCTGAAGAAAGGGCGCGAAAGTAAGCCCCGCCCCCTTGTCTAGAGAAAGAGCGCGAAACAGTGCCCGCGATGGAGAGCGGAAGAAGAAGGCATGGCGCCTAGAGAAACTGGCTGGCAAAGCGACCTTAAATGCCAGACTAGACAAGTGCAAGAATGTACCTGATCGTAAGCGGAGCGGTGCCGGCTGTGATGGGCTGGGTGCCAGTCTGGCGCCAGGCACTAGTACAGCCCCCGGCCCTGTCTCCAGTGGAGAAAAGGGTGCAGCCGAGTGGCGTGGTCGAGCACTCGAGCAGAGCAGCAGCAAGCAGGAACCCGGCAGGGAGCATGGCCGAGCACCTGCAGGCAAGCGTCCCAGGGAGCCGACAGGCGGATCCCCTGTTGGACCTGCTCCGTCAGGAAGTGGAGCTGCTTACCCGGAGGCTGAGCGGAGTCAGAGCGGAGGTGGAGAAGCAGATCGAGCGTGCCGAGGAGGAACGGGCGGCACCCGAGGTGGTGGGCCATCGAGAGCAGGCCGTCGTAGCACACCCGGGTAAGCTGTATGCCGCCCCTGTCCGTCCAGACCCAGGGCACCATGGAGCGCCACAGCCCAGCCCTCCTGCAGGCTTGCAGGAGGTGTCTGCTAACCGCGCCAAGGCCCCAGCAGTCCCCGGCAGTGCAGAAGGCTCCCTGATCCCCGCGGGCCCCGATGACCTGGTAGGCCCCGTGCCGAGCCCTCCTATCGACCTGCTGGCCGCGTGCTCACCGGGGGTGAATTGGGATGCCGCTCCGGTCCGCGACCTGGGACTGGCTCGTCCCCTGCGCCCTATTGAGACCCCGCTTGCCATCGAGGTCGCCTGTGCACGTCGGCTGGAGCGGTTCCAGCGAGAGCGGGAGCTCCAGGAGGAGGCAGCCCCAGAAGAGCCAGAGTGGCGCCGTACGGCTGGTAACCCCCTGCAAGCCAGCAGCCCCACGCCAGCCAGTAACCCTATGCAAGCCAGCAGCACTACCTCAGAGCAGGCCCAGGCTGCAGCATCTTGCAGCAGGCCTGCTACAGCCATGCAGGAGACGCAGACCCAGATCTCCATGGCCTACCTGCTACCCAGGGCCCTGCCGAAGCAGGACCCCAGCCATTGAAGTAAAGAAAAGAAAAAGGAAGAACTGAACTGTAAATAGACCCTGTCTGCCCCTCATCCTTTCTGAAGATTTTCCCTTCTGTGCAGCCCCTATGTTCTTTTTGAAGACGTCACCCTTCCTGAATGTTCTGCCCCTTTGTGCTTTTCGAAGATGTCACCCCCTCCACTGTTAATGTGTTACCGGGCCACTGGACTTGAAAGTGGTCCGCCGTTACATGTGTTTATATGTGAAGTATGTTGATGTGTAACCAGGCCACTGGACGTAATGTGGCTGGTCTGCCCTAGTTTAAAAAGACTCTAAAGTTATTTTAATTTCCTGCAACATTCAAGAATATGTGCCTCCCATAAAGGGAAGAAAAGTTTTACTGTTTATGCATGCATAACAAAAATTTTGCAGTTTCTACCACTGTTTTTGATGTTTCAGCCCGAGGACGTGCTGGGATTCGCTGTGGGGGAGTGTGGCGCCCCTGAGGCTTCCGTCGCCACAGAGACATTGCACCCCATCCATAGGTGTGATGTCCTATCCTGGGTAAGGAAAGGGGTACATGCCAGGTCCCCAGGCAAATCTACACTACACCCATTGTTAGGAGGTACACACTGGGACCAGGGAGAGTGGCAGCAACCCTCCCATGCTGCATGCTGGGAGGGGCCGTAAGACCCATCCCTGCTCCTATAGGGTACAGCTTAGCAACTGGGGAGATGGGAGGAGCCACCAGAGAGCAGACAGAGAAAGGAAGGTCAAGTTTGAGTAGTCTGAGAGTGAGGGGAGAAGGAGGAGGAGGTCTGCGGGAAGCAGAAGAGAAGGAGAGAGAGTAAGGAAGCTCTAGTCAGTCAGGAGCTAAGAAGAAGAAAGTGACGCTTCCTGGTGAAGAACCTGGGACTCTGAGGGTCCAGGTGACACCAAGCAGGGAATGAAGGGATTCCAGGGCCACGGATAGCTTGTGAGCTGTGGTGGCCTGTTCCACAGGAACATCGGTGGAGGGATCAAGCTGCAGCAGGGGACGGTCCCTAGAAACCGGAGGAGTGCAAAATCATCTCCAACAGTAAAAAAAACCGAGGCCCAGGGAAAGCTGCAAACTCCCCGGGCCACAGCCCACAGCAGAACCTCTAGAACGGGGGCAAGTAACCGACAGGCGAGCTCCCAGCCTGGAGGCTGTAGTGGAGGCCGAGCAGGTTCATCCTAAAAGAGCTAAGCTTAAGGAGACAGCTGAAGACAGAGACACTTTAGAGAGAGGGGTGCACTGGCATTTACCCCCAGATCTACCCGGGATCGGCGGAGGTCCCTGACGGTGGTCCCAGAAGTCCAAAGGCTCCTGCAGGCCTTGACAAGAACTGTGAGTAAAGACCTTGAAACTGCACCCCTGGTGTTGCCTCAGGTATTTCTCTGCATAGACATTTACAAGCACCAACTGTGCCCCGGGGCACCGCTCCACCTGTGGGGAGCAGTACCACCATAGCTGCCATCACATCATCCCGGAGACCTCATACAGCAGCGGCGGCTTATTAGCCGCACACCACAGGTGGCGTCACGAACACAAACGTTATTCACCCCAAGTCACCAGCCATATTAATTGACACCCACCAGGGCCATGGAGTCGGGCCCCGCCACCACTGACTATCCCCGGACTAGTCCGGCCCGGCACCGGGTGTCCCACAGCCCTGGGGTGGGCGAGTCACTCGCTCATCACTAGTTACGAGTACTGAGCACCCGAGCATGGTAGTGCCCGCTCATCACTAGTTACGAGTACTGAGCACCCGAGCATGGAAGTGCCCGCTCATCACTAGTTACGAGTACCGAGCACCCGAGCATGGTAGTGCCCGCTCATCACTAGTTACGAGTACTGAGCACCCAAGCATGGTAGTGCTCGCTCATCACTAGTTACGAGTACCGAGCACCCGAACATGGTAGTGCCTGCTCATCACTAGTTACCAGTACAGAGCACCCGAGCATGGTAGTGCCTGCTCATCACTAGTTACCAGTACTGAGCCCCCGAGCATGGTAGTGCCCACTCATCTCTAGTTACCAGTACTGAGCACCCGAGCATGGTAGTGCCCGCTCATCACTAGTTACCAGTACTGAGCACCCGAGCATGGTAGTGCCCGCTCATCACTAGTTACCAGTACTGAGCACCCGAGCATGGTAGTGCTCGCTCATCACTAGTTACCAGTACTGAGCACCCGAGCATGGTAGTGCCCGCTCATCACTAGTTACCAGTACTGAGCACCCGAGCATGGTAGTGCTCGCTCATCACTAGTTACGAGTACTGAGCACCCGAGCATGGTAGTGCCCGCTCATCACTAGTTACGAGTACTGAGCACCCGAGGATGGTAGTGCCCGCTCATCACTAGTTACGAGTACTGAGTACCCGAGCATAGTAGTGCCCGCTCATCACTAGTTACGAGTACTGAGCACCCGAGCATGGTAGTGCCCGCTCATCACTAGTTACGAGTACCGAGCACCCGAGTATGGTAGTGCCCGCTCATCACTAGTTACAAGTACCGAGCACCCGAGTATGGTAGTGCCCGCTCATCACTACTTGGGACCATATCCTTCGGCAAGCACGTGATGTGTCTATTATTAGTTCTCTCGGGATTGTCTGTCCGGCATCACGCATAGCTGTACCAGTGATCTCAGCCTATAAATACATAGACACTAATCTGCAAACGTTTTACTTCTTGTAGTGTAGTAACATCGTCCTTCCTGTAGGTGGTAATGTTGCTCTTGGTGTAGTTGAAGATGTTTCATTTACGCTGTTTGTAAACAGCAGTGATTATCGTCATCGGTGTCTATGAGAGCATTGACCTACATTAATTCCGTCCTGAAGGTAGAGGCAGAAAATATCACAGGTGCTGACTCTGCGCTGTCCGCAGAATATTCTGTGTCTGGAGCAGAGTTACTACTAGACTTCTTAATTAGAATCTAATCTGTAAATTTAAAATACTTAGCACTGAGTGATTGTTTATATAGCAAAAGCGGGTATCAACAGCACATCCACTAATAGATCTAATCTTTATGGCATTTTCATATTAGTTATATTCTTGTACATAGGGTCAGTATTATAATAGTTATATTCTTGTACATAGGGGCAGTATTACAGTAGTTATATTCTTGTACATAGCGGCAGTATTATAGTAGTTATATTCTTGTACATAGGGGCAGTATTATAGTAGTTATATTCTTGTACATAGCGGCAGTATTATAGTAGTTATATTCTTGTACATAGGGGCAGTATTATAGTAGTTATATTCTTGTACATAGGGGGCAATATTATAGTAGTTATATTCTTGTATATAGGAGCAGTATTATAGTAGTTATATTCTTGTACATAGGGAGCAGTAGTATAGTAGTTATATTCTTGTACATAGCGGCAGTATTATAGTAGTTATATTCTTGTACATAGGGGCAGTATTATAGTAGTTATATTCTTGTACATAGGGGCAGTATTATAATAGTTATATTCTTGTACATAGAGGCAGTATTATAGTAGTTATATTCTTGTACATAGGGTCAGTATTATAATAGTTATATTCTTGTACATAGGGGCAGTATTATAGTAGTTATATTCTTGTACATAGGGTCAGTATTATAGTAGTTATATTCTTGTACATAGGGTCAGTATTATAATAGTTATATTCTTGTACATAGGGGCAGTATTATAGTAGTTATATTCTTGTACATAGGGGCAGTATTATAGTAGTTATATTCTTGTACATAGCGGCAGTATTATAGTAGTTATATTCTTGTACATAGGGGGCAGTATTATAGTAGTTATATTCTTGTACATAGCGGCAGTATTATAGTAGTTATATTCTTGTACATAGGGGCAGTATTATAGTAGTTATATTCTTGTACATAGCGGCAGTATTATAGTAGTTATATTCTTGTACATAGGGACAGTATTATAGTAGTTATATTCTTGTACATAGGGACAGTATTATAGTAGTTATATTCTTGTACATAGGGGCAGTATTATAGTAGTTATATTTTTGTACATAAGGGGGAGTATTATAGTAGTTATATTCTTGTACATAGGGAGCAGTATTATAGTAGTTATATTCTTGTACATAGGAGCAGTATTATAGTAGTTATATTCTTGTACATAGGGAGCAGTATTATAGTAGTTATATTCTTGTACATAGGGGACAGTATTATAGTAGTTATATTCTTGTACATAGGGGCAGTATTATAATAGTTATATTCTTGTACATAGGGGCAGTATTATAGTAGTTATATTTTTGTACATAGGAGCAGTATTATAGTAGTTATATTCTTGTACATAGGGGCAGTATTATAGTAGTTATATTCTTGTACATAGGGAGCAGTATTATAGTAGTTATATTCTTTTATATAGTGGCAGTATTATAGTAGTTATATTCTTGTACATAGGGGCAGTATTATAGTAGTTATATTCTTTTATATAGGGGCAGTATTATAGTAGTTATATTCTTGTACATAGGGGCAGTATCATAGTAGTTATATTCTTGTACATAGGGGCAGTATTATAGTAGTTATATTCTTGTACATAGGGGCAGTATTATAGTAGTTATATTCTTGTACATAGGGGCAGTATTATAGTAGTTATATTCTTGTACATAGGGGCAGTATTATAGTAGTTATATTCTTGTACATAGGGGCAGTATTACAGTAGTTATATTCTTGTACATAGCAGCAGTATTATAGTAGTTATATTCTTGTACATAGCGGCAGTATTATAGTAGTTATATTCTTGTACATAGGGGCAGTATTATAGTAGTTATATTCTTGTACATAGCGGCAGTATTATAGTAGTTATATTCTTGTACATAGGGGGCAGTATTATAGTAGTTATATTCTTGTACATAGCGGCAGTATTATAGTAGTTATATTCTTGTACATAGGGGCAGTATTATAGTAGTTATATTCTTGTACATAGGGGCAGTATTATAGTAGTTATATTCTTGTACATAGGGGCAGTATTATAGCAGTTATATTCTTGTACATAGGGGGCAGTATTATAGTAGTTAACTCTTGTACATAGGGGCAGTATTATAGTAGTTATATTCTTGTATATAGGGGGCAGTATTATAGTAGTTATATTCTTGTACATAGGGGTAGTATTATAGTAGTTATATTCTTGTGTATATTGTATATTCTATTGTCTGGTTTAGCATGCCATATGAGGTATACAGAGATACAGTATTGCTCTTTATACTTTTATAAATGTATTACTATGGCTCTGAACAACTCAAAACTAGTATTAAACCAGCAATTTGTATGAGCAGGTAAACTGAAATTAACATAAAGGGTTGGTCTGAAGGCAAAATAAACGTTAATCTCATTTTAATCTAAGTCTAAGGCGGGCTTTGCACACTACGACATCGCAGGTGTGATGTCGGTGGGGTCAAATTGAAAATGACGTACTTCCGGCATCACAGGCGACATCGTAGTGTGTAAAGGCTCGATGATACGATTAACGAGCGCAAAAGCGTCGTAATCGTATCATCGGTGCAGCGTCGGCGTAATCCATAATTACGCTGACGCGACGTTCCGATGTTGTTCCTCGTTCCTGCGGCAGCACACATCGCTGTGTGTGAAGCCGCAGGAGCGAGGAACATCTCCTACCTGCGTCACGGTGGCTCCCGTCGGCTATGCGGAAGGAAGGAGGTGGGCTGGATGTTTACATCCCGCTCATCTCTGCCCCTCCGCTCCTATTGGCCGCCTTCCGTGTGACGTCGCAGTGACGCCGCACGACCCGCCCCCTTAATAAGGAGTCGGGTCGCTGGCCAGAGCGACGGTCACATGGCAGGTGAGTCCATGTGAAGCTGCCGTAGCGATAATGTTCGCTACGGCAGCTATCACAAGGATATCGCAGTTGCGACGGGGGCGGGGACTAATGCACTCGGCATCGCAGCATCGGCTTGCGATGTCGTAGTGTGCAAAGTGCCCCTAAAGGCCCCGTCACATACAGAGATAAATCTTTGGCAGATCTGTGGTTGCAGTGAAATCATGGACATATTGTTCCATTTGTACACAGCCACAAACCTGGCACTGATTGTCCACAACTTCACTGCAACCACAGATCTGCTGCAGATTTATCTCTGTATGTGACAGGGCCTTAAGTCCTTATATATTTATTATCCCAATCTAAACTTATTTGTAATATGAGTGCATTAAACTTGTCCTACCCTTCATTGACTACACTGTCTAACTACTATTCATTTTTTTCCTGCTATATCCTGTCTGATGATGCTTTTTTCAGAATCCCTGTGCATGCTGGGATACTCAAACAAAGCGTCATCAGGGTGTAGAGGCTGCGGTCACTTTCACAGCCCCTGCAAACTCCCTGAAAGGAATAGTCAACAGTGCTCCTCCTTTCAGGGTCTCGTCTGGTCCCTGCACGCTATCATTGTGCGATTTTCACAGTGATAGAGCTTTCTGTGTTGCTGAATCAGATCAGTAGAACTGGCAATACAGCAGTGCAAACTGTCAGTGCGTGGCATAACAGTACCCAGCAGCGTGCAAAGACCAGCGCCACCCCTGCAAGTGACATCTCTTAACGCCGCTGCAACATTTCAATTTTTCTTGCAGCAAACACAGAGGGTGAAATAATTATTGAACACATCACCAAATTTCTTACTAAATAGTTTTCTAAAGGTGTTTTTGACATGAATTTCTCACTAGATGTCAGTAACAACCCAACCAATCAACATACGCAAAGAAATCAAACCATAGATGTCAGTAAATTGTTATGGGTAATAATGAGAAATGACACAAGAAAAAAGTATTGAACTCATGAAGAAAGAGAGGTGTAAAAATCCATGTAGAAGTCATTACACCAGATGAAGTCAATCAGTGATTATAAAGCAATCCTGCCACTTAGTGAAAAATAATATCATTTGGTTCAATGTGATGGCCTCTAAAAATGTCTAATTTCGAAGGGGTCACACAAGAAACATCTCATGATGGGTAAAACCAGGGAGCTGTCTCAAGACCTTCACAACCTTATTATTACAAAACATACTGATGGCATTGGTTACAGAAGAATTAGTAAACTACTGAAGGCTCCAGTGACTGCATGATTTCAGAAAAAAGAATTAACAGAAGAGTTGTCTAAGAGCCAAGAACCACCTGTGGAGAGCTACAGAAAGACCTGGAATCAGCAGGTACAATTGTTTCAAAGAAAACAATAAGTAATGCACTCCCCCTTCATGACCTGTATGCACGCTCCTGTATGCACGCTCCTGTATGCACGCTCCTGTATGCACGCTCCTGTATGCACGCTCACCGTGCAAGACTCCATTGATAAACAAAAAGCAGGTTCAAAAGCATTAAAAGTTTGCTGTACAACAGTTAGAAAAGCCTGTGAATTACTGGTCTAGTCTGGTTAGAGGAGAGCAAAATTGACCTCTTTGGAGCCCATAATACACACCATGTTTGGAGGCCAAAAGGCAAATCACCCTAAAAACACCAACAGGGAAGTTTGGAGCTGGGGACATCATGGTGTGGGGCTGTTTTTCAGCAGACGGCACTGGCAAAACTAATATAATTGAAGGAAGGATGAATGGACAAATGTACTGAGACATTCTAGATACAAATCTGCTGCCATCTACCAGGATGCTGAAGATGAAACGAGGGAGGACATTTCAGCAGACAATGATCCCAAACACACGGCCAAGGAGACTCTCAACTGGTATCAGAGAAAGAACATAAATCTTCTAGAATGGCTGAGCCGATCACCGGAGCTGAATCCAATAGAAAATGTATGGAAGGAACTAAAGCTCAGAGGTCATAGAAGGAGCCGGGACCTGCAGGATGTGAGGAGTGTGTGTGAAAGAATGGGCCAAAATCCCACCTGAGCAATGCAGGATACTGGTTTCTCCATACAGGAGGCGTCTTGAAGCTTCAACACCCAAAAAGGCTTTTGTACAAAAGTAGTAAATACATTTCATTAATCGTGTTCAATACTTTTTCCCTGTATGATTTCTCATTATTACATATAACTTAATTTATAGACATCTATGGTTCGATTTCTTTGCCTGTGTGGATTGGATGGGTTGCTACTGTAATCTAGTGAGAAATTAATGTTAATAAGACCTTTAGAAATATATATTGATATAGAACATTGGCAACGTGTTCAATATATATTTCACCTGATGTAAATGT
>NC_134358.1:553039879-553094879 GCF_048569485.1 Anomaloglossus baeobatrachus | reverse complement strand
CAATAAACAATACCCACACCCAACAACCCCCTTTCACTCACGGGCGAGGAGTGTCGCTCGAGAACCCCCGGGATCCGGCCCACCGCTCGAGCCACCACTGAGCAGCAGCCGCCGGACCCGAGCAGAGAGGGGTGAGCGTAGTGTGCTGACACCCTCCTCCCCGCCCGCGACAACTTGGCGTCACGAACAGGATCTTACCGTTCTGCCGTCTGGTAGAGGTGCGCCTTGTTACCGCCGGAGGTATCCGGCAGAAAAATTTCAGAAGCCGCCATCTTTGGCGCGAAAAGTTCCCGCTCGAGCGTCTTCTCGAGTAGCAGAGGCGCGAAGGCCAAAACCCCGCCCCGAGAGAGGAGGGGCCGAAAAGAGCTAAGGGGGACGCGATGGCGGCTGGCTGCATGTGAGCGCAGCTATAAAAGCAGGGACGCCAGGACTCTGCAGGCATACTGTTCCTGGAAGGAGTCACCATGTGGATGCCGTCCCGCGACACCGTAGCCCCCGCGCCTGGAACCGCGGCGTGGGTGGAAATCCGGACCGCGCAGCTCTACCAACGGCTGCAGGTTAGGATGCAGCTCCTCATGGAGGAGTGGGAGACCGACATGGCGGACGTTATAGCCACCGTGCGGAGACGCGAGGAGGAAGCGGAGAAAGGGAGGGTGAGTGACCCACGCCCCGATGCCCTGGAAGGGCCGGTCATCGCGGCTGCGGGACCCGGTCCAAGCCCTCTCCCCCCGCTGCCTTCCTCGCCACCCGTCCCGGAGGCCGTGACCCCGCCATTAGGCCTGCTACCACCGCAACCGGTAGCAATACCCAGCGTCCCCGCCCAGGCGGGCCAACCTGTAGCCGGAGCCCGTAGTAGACCGGAGGTGTTGCCGTGGAAGATTCCGAAGGCTGAACCGGAGGCATCCCCTGAGAAGTCCCCCGAGCCGGAGCTGATGACCCGCTCCGAGCCGACGGCCCAGCAGCGGAAAGCCCCTATGCCCATCCCCCACACCTTGGCTGAGGTAGCGCCGGGTTGTTGCTGTAAGGCAGCGCCCAAGGCCAAGACACCGCGGGACACGCCGCCCAGATTCCTGACAGTGGGCAACGTCCAGAATGTCCCGCGGGGCCCGACCCGTGCGCCGGAGCTCACAGCAGCGCCGTATTGGGATAGGGAGCCGGTACCGTTGGGCCTGGAGATCGCTGACAGGGAACGGAAGAAGGCCGAGCTGGTGGCCCGAGCTATCCGAGAAAAGGAGAACCTCCGTCAGGCCACATTCCGTGTCCGGGGTCCGCTGTACGAGGGGCAGGTGAGGCGGTTTGATGTCCGCCGGGGCTACGGGTTTATCTATGAGCCGGGCCTGGAGGCCGAAGTGTTTGTAGCCCGGTGGGATGTGAATGCCCACCTGCCTGAAGAGCATCCCGGCCGCAACCTAATGCCGGGAGACATTGTTCAGTACACCCGACACTGCGGAGAGAGGGGGTGGTTTGCCCTAGATGTCAAACTGCGGGGCAGCCAGGAGAGCAGAGTGAGTCCTGCACCCAGGGCCGGATTAAGGTTGGTGGGGGCCCCTGGGCAGAAAATCTGGTGGGGGCCCCATAAACGTTAACATTTTTAGCCATAACAGTAGAGCACGAACTGTAGCATTTAGATATAAATCCAATAAACATGTATCTTAAGGCCCCGTCACACTAAGCAACATCGCTAGCAACATCGCTGCTAACGAACAACTTTTGTGACGTTGCTAGCGATGCTGCTGTGTGGGACATCCAGCAACAACCTGGCCCCTGCTGTGAGGTCGTTGGTTGTTGCTGAATGTCCTGGGCCATTTTTTAGTTGTTGCTGTCCCGCTGTGAAGCACAGATCGCTGTGTGTGACAGCGAGACAGCAACAACTAAATGTGCAGGCAGCAGGAGCCAGCTTCTGCGGAGGCTGGTAACCAATGTAAACATCGGGTAACCAAGAAGCCCTGTCCTTGGTTACCCGATATTTAATTAACCCGATGTGTGCTGTAACTAGGAGAGCAAGGAGCCAGCGCCAAGCATTGTGCGCTGCTCCCTGCTCTGTGCACATGTAGCTGCAGCACACATCGGGTTAATTAACCCGATGTGTGCTGTAACTAGGAGAGCAGGGAGCCAGCGCTCAGTGTGCGCTGCTTCCTGCTCTCTGCACGTGTAGCTGCGTGCGCTGGTAACCAAGGTAAATATCGGGTTGGTTACCCGATATTTACCTTAGTTACCAAGCGCAGCATCTTCCACGCGGCGCTGGGGGCTGGTCACTGGTTGCTGGTGAGCTCACCAGCAACTTGTGTAGCGACGCTCCAGCGATCCCTGCCAGGTCAGGTTGCTGGTGGGATCGCTGGAGCGTCGCAGTGTGACATCTCACCAGCAACCTCCTAGCAACTTACCAGCGATCCCTATCGTTGTTGGGATCGCTGGTAAGTTGCTTAGTGTGACTGGACCTTTACCCTGATCTGCCATATTCAGATTTACAGGACTACAATACAGATACAGTCCAGGATAACTCACAGCCGTCACTTATACACACAGTACAATACAGATACAGTCCAGGATCACTCACAGTCGTCACTTATACAAAGAAAGTAGAGTAAAGGGGGCTTTACACGCTGCGACATCGCTAATGCGGAGTCGTTGGGGTCACGGAATTCGTGACGCACATTCGGCCGCATTAGCGATGCCGTTTCGTGTGACACCGATAAGCGATTTTGCATCGTTGCAAAAACGTGCAAAATCGCTAATCGGCGACATGGGGGTCCATTCTCTAATATCGTTGCTGCAGTAGTAACGAAGTTGTTCCTCGTTCCTGTGGCAGCACACATCGCTTCGTGTGACACCGCAGGAACGAGGAAGCTCCCCTTACCTGCCTCCCGGCCGCTATGCAGAAGGAAGGAGGTGGGCGGGATGTTACATCCCGCTCATCTCCACCCCTCCGCTGCTATTGGGCGGCGGTTAAGTGACGCTTCAGTGGCGTCGCTGTGACGCCGCATGGACCGCCCCCTTAGAAAGGAGGCGGTTCGCCGGTCACAGCGACGTCGCCGGACAGGTAAGTATGTGTGACGGCTCTGGGCGATGTTGTGCGGCACGGGCAGCGATTTGCCCGTGTCGCGCAACAGATGGGGGCGGGTACGCACGCTAGCGATATCGGGACCGATATCGCAGCGTGTAAAGCGGCCTTTACTCACATATTTTTAATTGATCCCAATGTTAAGGCAGCCAGGGACGGCTCCAGGTTTTTGTGGTCCCCGGTTGAGTCTCAGTGGGCCCCATCCACACACAGACACACACATACACATACAGGCATACGTACATATACATATTTGAAGACAAATTCACAAAAATACATTTAAACAGACAAATATATGCACAGTCATATACACTGACATACATGCAGACACAGACGCATTACAGGTGTTAATATGGAGAAGTCACAAGCAGCCTCACTCACCTCTCCCGCTTGGTTTCAGCTCCTCCAGGACATATGGCTGTGTTGCATGATGGCCATCAATAACAGACATGACTGCACACCATGCACACTAACACAGCACTGATGTATATACATCACAGGAGGGGCTGGGGCCTACAATAAATACATTACAGGAGGGGCAGGGGGCATAGACATTACTGGGGGGGGCATAGACGTTACTGGAGTGGCAAACCGCTCTGGTGGCGTACACATTACTGGGATGGGTGGCTTAGCGCTCTGGGGGACCCATATAGTTCTGGGGTGCCGCATAGACTGCTCTGATTCATATATACACCCACACAGCTCTGCTTCAAACACACAGCTCTGCTTCACACACACAGCTCTGCTTCACACCACACATCTTTCTTCAGCTCTGCTTCACACACACACACAGCTCTGCTTCACACACACATACAGCTCTGCTTCACACCACAAATCTTTCTTCAGCTCTGCTTCACACACAGCTCTGCTTCACACCACACATCTTTCTTCAGCTCTGCTTCACACACAGCTCTGCTTCACACCACACATCTTTCTTCAGCTCTGCTTCACACACAGCTCTGCTTCACACCACACATCTTTCTTCAGCTCTGCTTCACACACAGCTCTGCTTCACACCACACATCTTTCTTCAGCTCTGCTTCACACACACACACACACACAGCTCTGCTTCACACCACACATCTTTCTTCAGCTCTGCTTCACACACAGCTCTGCTTCACACCACACATCTTTCTTCAGCTCTGCTTCACACACACACACACACAGCTCTGCTTCACACCACACATCTTTCTTCAGCTCTGCTTCACACACACACACACACACACACACACAGCTCTGCTTCACACCACACATCTTTCTTCAGCTCTGCTTCACACACACACACACACAGCTCTGCTTCACACCACACATCTTTCTTCAGCTCTGCTTCTCTCACACACACACAGCTCTGCTTCACACCACTCATCTTTCTTCAGCTCTGCTTCTCTCACACACACACAGCTCTGCTTCACACACAGACACACACACAGCTCTGCTTCACACCACACATTTCTTCAGCTCTGCTTCACACACACACAGCTCTCTTTCACACACACTCACACACAGCTCTGCTTCACACACAGACACACACACAGCTCTGCTTCACACCAAACATATTTCTTCAGCTCTGCTTCACACACACACATAGCTCTGCTTCACACACACACACAGCTCTCTTTCACACACACTCTCACACAGCTCTGCTTCACACACAGACACACACACAGCTCTGCTTCACACCACACATTTCTTCAGCTCTGCTTCACACACAGCTCTATTTCACACACACACAGCTCTCTTTCACACACACACTCACACACACAGCTCTGCTTCACACACAGACACACACACACACACACAGCTCTGCATCACACCACACATATTTCTTCAGCTCTGCTTCACACACAGCTCTGCTTCACACACACACAGCTCTCTTTCACACACACACTCACACACACAGCTCTGCTTCACACACACAGCTCTGCATCACACACACAGCTCTGCATCACACACACAGCTCTGCATCACACCACACAGCTCTGCATCACACCACACAGCTCTGCATCACACCACACATCTCTGCATCACACCACACAGCTCTGCATCACACCACACATCTTTCTTCAGCTCTGTCCCTACCTGCTCTGATGCCATCCTCCTGCTGCTCCGGTATAGGCCGCCATCGTCCTGCTGCTGTTCCGGTGCCGCGGCCATTCTCCTGCTCCGGTTAGTCTCCTCTCCTGGCCGCGGCGTGGGTCTTCTCCGCGGCCGGCTGCGCGCGTGGGTCCTCTCCTCCGCGGCCGGCCGGCCGCGCGCGTGGGTCCTCTCCTCCGCGGCCGGCCAGCCAGCCGGCCGCCCGCGTGGGTCCTCTCCTCCGCGGCCGGCCAGCCAGCCGGCCGCCCGCGTGGGTCCTCTCCTCCGCGGCCGGCCAGCCAGCCGGCCGCCCGCCCGCCCGCATGGGTCCTCTCCTCCGCGGCCGGCCAGCCGGCCGGCCGCGCGCGTGGGTCTTCTCCGCGGCGGCGTCCTGCTGTGACGTCCGCGGCGTCCTGCTGTGACGTCCGCAGCATTGGACGCCGCAGCAGAGCAGGGAGCAGGCACACCTCTGACCCCGGAAGTACAAACGATGGTACTTCCGAGGTCAATCAGCATCCTGTGCCCGCAGCTTGTTTTTGCGTCTTAGAGACGCAGATACAAATAAATGTAGGTGCCCCCCCCCCCCCCCCCGAAAACACAGCTGATTTAGACTGTCTTAACGGAGGGGGAGCGGGTGTGAAGAAAAGAAAAAAAAAATTGCTGACGGGTGGCAAGTATGGCCCTGGTGGTGGGGGCCCCCTTGGAAGCTCTTTTGGTGGGGGCCCTGGGGCTGAAGCCCCGCCGGCCCCGCCTATAATCCGGCCCTGCCTGCACCCCCTCCCTCGGATGAAGCTAAAGGCCTGGAGTAGGGCAGCGGAGCACCGTTGTCCAGTCCCCGTTGGGACCACCACTGAGTTGTTTGTTTGTTTGAAAGTTCTGCTGATGATAAGATGATTACCGAACAGTAACCTGATTGTCTGCTTGATTTGCAACCGGCCGGAGCCGGCACCGTTGTCCCTGTGGGGACCGTTTAAAAAGTTTGCATGGGAACTATCCATGGACAAGCCCGTGAACTTGCAGGGCAACCACAAACGTTAAGTGGCTTGTAAATAAGTTGTTTGCCGTTACCGTTTCCGCAATGCCGCCTCCGGAGAGGCAGGTTGGAGGGGGAGCCCGCAGCAGAGCCGGCTGGGGCCCAGCCACCAAAGGAACCGGTGGCTACCCTCTGGAGGGGAAGGACAGATCCCGCTCGGGTGACTTGTGCTGGACTGTGGGTCAAGGGGTGCTGCCTGGGCTTTAGGGGCAGCATCAGGGCCAGGTTGCTTGGGTGGGAGAGAGCGGAAACCGTAACCGTAAACCGTTTGCAACGTTAAAGAAATGTGCCTCCCGTTATGGGAAGAATTATTAAAAAATGTATATATATTACCGTTTACAATGTTATATTTTGCAGAAAAATAAAACCGGTGTTGGACGGGCAGCCCGCGGACGGTCTGCATTTTGCTAAGGGGGAATGTGACGCCCTGGGCAAGCCAGGGGTCAAAGGTCATTGCACCAACACACCCTACACTCCAGTTAGGAACACCAAAGCTAAACCAAAATCCTTGTTGCCTTCCTCCAGAGGCTGATGTTCACACCAGGGGGTGGGCCAGGCGGTTGGCTCCGCCCACCGAGGACTTCACAGCCCTGGAGGCAGGAAGTACCTGGCAGTTGAGCCCAGGCAGGGCTAGAGTGAAGATCAGTTTAGGAGGAGGAAGTGGAAAGAGAAAACAAGAAGTTAAGCTAGAGAAGTGAAGTGGTAAAGGAGGAGTAAAGGAAGGTGAAAGGTGACAGAAAGAAAGCCTGAAGTGAGTCCAGCTGTGTGCAGGACAGGGTCAGCAAGGTCAGCAACGACGGTGACTGTCCAGAGGGGTGACTGTTCGGGAGTTCCTGGAAGGACCGCGGACGGGTGGTGACCCGGCGGTCTGGAGCAGCGTGCAAAGGACAGTCAGCACCAGGGCAGGGGCCTCTCGGACTCCGGCAAGGCTAGGAGTCGCCATAATTTGCCGAATCCGTCAGTGAAGGGGACGTAGATGCCCCCAACAACCAAGTCCCGATTGAAGGCAACAGCCCAGCCAGTGTAAAAGAGACACCGCCACCGCCAGGGCACCAGTTCCTCAGGGCCAGCGTCTGCGGGCAAAGGAGAGCTCCTCTGGTCCAGCTTGAAGCCGGGGAGCGGGTTACCGGTGGGGACCCATCGCTACCAACACAGAAACACTAGGTGCAGGTCAAAGGGACATCACCGTTACCTACTGGGAGAGCAAGTGCAGCCGTCCGTGGGATCCGTCTTTCCAGCCGTGTGGTTTACCGTAAAACTGTGTCAACGTCTCAGGCTGAGTGAGTACCACAGTGCCACAAGGCACAGCACTGCCCCCGCGTCCCTGCGCCCACCAGGCCAAGCATCTAACCCCATCACCGGGCCCCGGGATCACCAACCCCTACCCACGGAGGGGGAACCCAACATCTCGCTGCTACACACCATCGTCCCCGGGCCTATAGAGCAGCGGTGGTGAAATCACCACAACCGTGGGTGGCGTCACGGACAATAAACAATCCCTACACCCAACAACCCCCTTTCACTCACGGGCGAGGAGTGTCGCTCGAGAACCCCCGGGATCCGGCCCACCGCTCGAGCCACCACTGAGCAGCAGCCGCCGGACCCGAGCAGAGAGGGGTGAGCGTAGTGTGCTGACACCCTCCTCCCCGCCCGCGACATGTATATGTCCGCTAAAGGAATCCGCACCGTCGCATTTACAATTACGAAATCTTGCACAGCTACCTCATGTGACTCAGGGAACGCCATAGACTATGTTTTGAGGGGAAAATTTCACCCTACGCTTTACAGTTATTTGCCAAAAAACATGCTTACATTAAAGTCAATAGAACTGGGAGCTACACTTCATTAATAGGAGCTGTGATTGGTTGCTATAGGCAACGGAGGACATTCTTAGTATAAAGGCAGCTTTACACGCTGCGACATTGCTAAAGCAATGTCGTTGGGGTCACGAAATTTGTGACGCACATCCGGCCGCTTTAGCGATGTCGTTGCGTGTGACACCTAAGTGCGATTGAAAATCGTCGCAAACACGTTCAAAATTGCTGATCGTTTACATGCTCCCCTATTCCCAATTATCGTTGCTGCTGCACGTACGATGTTGTTCGTCGTTCCTGCGCCAGCACACATCGCTACGTGTGACACCGCAGGAACGACGAACATCTCCTTACCTGCATACACCGGCTATGCGGAAAGAAGAAGGTGGGCGGCATGTTACGTCCCGCTCATCTCCGCCCCTCCACTTCTATTGGGCGGCCGCTTAGTGACGCCGCTGTGACGGCGCACGAACCTCCCCCTTAGAAAGGAAGCGCTTTGCCGATAACAGCGACGTCGCAGGACAGGTAAGTGCGTGTGACGGGTGCTAGCGATGTTGTGCACCATGGGCAGCAATTTGCCCGTGACGCACAACCAATGGGGGCGGGTACGCACACTAGCGATATCGGTAATGATAAAGTGGCCTTAAGAAGATTATGTGTGAGGTAATATGGTATTTTTGGAGAGACAGAGACACACAGACAAACACAGAGACAGACGCACAGAGATAGACAAACAGACACACAGAGATAGACAAACAGACACACAGAGACAGATAGATAGAGACACACAGAGAACCAGACAGATAGACACTTAGTTACTATCTTGGGCAAGGTCCGGTACTACAGCTAGTTTAATATAGAAAGCTAAGTGTATGTATGTATGTATGTATGTATGTGTGTATGTATGTGTGTATGTATGTACGCTAAAGGAATCCACACTGTAACATTTACAATCACTACATTTTGCACAGACACCTCATTTGATTCAAGGAACATCAAAGATGTTTTGAGGGGAATAGTTTAACCCCACACTTTACAGTTATACGCCAAGAAACCTGCTTACATTAAAGTCAATGGAGCAGGGAACAGATCTGTTATTATAGACTCCTATTATGGACAGAGAGAGACACAGAAAGAGACACACACACACAAAAATAGACACACACATAAAAGAGACACACACACACAGAAAGAGACACACCCATAGACAGAGAAAGAGACATACACAGAAAGAGACATACACAGAAAAACACACACACAGAAAAACACACACAGAAAGAGACACAGAAAGAGACACAGCAAGTCGCACATAGAAAGACACACAGAAAAAGACACACACAGAAAGAGACACACAGACAAAAAGAGACACATACACATGAATAGACACAGAAAGAGCCATGCACAAAAGATACACACAGAAACAGACACACCGACAGAGACACACACAGAAAGAGACACACACACAGAGACACACACAGAGACAAATGGCCCCGCCCCACTAGGGTAAATGTCTGAACTGTTTTACGGTCATGTGACGCCCTGGCAAAGCCAGGTTGTCACAGAAAGAGTTAATCCTCCTTGGTAATCTGATCTCACACCGGTGCAGCAGGACAAACCACAGCCCCCAGTGTAAGAGAAAAGCAGAGCAGAGGGGAGGGGCTGGAGCAGAGTGTTTGGAGAGGCAGACAGAAGAGGAGTCTGGAGTTGTAGCTCCCAGGCTGATAGTGAAGCGTGCTCCGAGAGGGCCGGGACAGGCTGCGAGTGAGGAAGGGGCCAGAGGTAGTCGGGCAGGGTAGTGGCCCCCCGGTACCTGGGTGACCCGGATCACTGCAGGGGAGTGTATTCCCCGTTCCCGGCTGAGGAGAAGGAGGAAGAGAGTGGAGAGAAAGGCACCTGACTGCAGGGAAAGAACAGGAGCTGCTGCACCGTGTGTGGGACACTAACACCCTGTACCGAAGGCTGCGGACATCGGCAATTCCTAGTTACCAGTGACTCTGTGTGGAATACTTGTGAGTACGGCCGTGCCCTCGGGCACCGCACCGCAGCACTGCGCCCTGCTCCCTGCTTACCCCATCACCGGGCCCCGGGACAACCAACCCCCTACCCACGGAGGGGAGAAATAACATCTAGCTGCTCCATATCATCACTCCCGGGATCCCCGTCCAGAGCAGCGGTGGTGTCCACAATCACCACAACCGTGGGTGGCGTCACGGACAATATAAATCTCCCTTACCAAATCCCCTTTTACTGTGGAGCCTGGGATCACAGACCGGGTCACGCTACCGTGATACCCACAGAAGTGACCTCGTGGCCCGGATCTGAGTACCCCCTGGTCCCCGGGCGACACATTTGGCGTCACGAACAGGATCGAACCCATGCAGTTACCTGGAGGAAGTGCGCCTTGTTCTGGACTGTCAGCGGTGTTCCGCTGCAAAAAAAAATTTTTGAAAGTCACCATCTTTGCCGCCATTTTGGGCGCGAAAATCTCCCACCCAGCGCCTTCTTCCCCAAGCGGTGGGCGCGAAAAAGAGGCTCCGCCCCCTGAGAACGCGGGCGGAAGTGAAGCTCCGGAGGACCGGAAGCGAAAAGAAAACTTTAAAAGTTGCTGGAAGGACTGCTCCCGAGTACCAAGGGGGAGCAGGAGGAAGGAACCGCAGTTTATGTGACCAGGACTGTAAAGGCAGGGACGCCAGGACTTTGCCTAATTCCGTTCCTGGACAAGCAGTAGCCGCAACCCCGATGACATCTTACCTGGCTCCGGCAGTCCGCCCAGCCGCCACGGTGATGACTTCGGCTCCGGCAGTCCGCCCGGCCGCACCGGAGGTGGCACCCGATTGGAAGTCCGCCCCAGATGTGGCGCCAGCCGCTCCCAGGTACCCCGTCACGGCTGTGGAGCAGCCGGAGTGCACCTGCAGAGAGGAGGAGCAGGCCAGTGAGAGATGGAGCCCTCGGCAGTTAGCGAGGCCGGTTGTAGCCGGCGCCGAGGGCATCCAAGTGGGCCTGGCTTCTGAGCAGGAGGCAGAGCACGGAACCCGTGCCCCGTACTGGGAGTGGCGGCAGCGGCAGTGGTAGTGGAGCATGGACGGCTACCCACAAGTTAAAAAGTTGACTGTTTTATGGACTGTCACCCCTGTTGAACGCCCTCAAGTTCAGGAGGAGGCCATCTGCTCCGCAGGTGTGGGGTGGCAGAACGGTTTAAAGTTTTAGAAAACGTACCTCCCAATGTGGGAAGATGTATGATTGTAATGTGTTGATTTTTCCAGTTTTAATAAATGTTGGTGGCCAGACGGCCCGAGGACGGGCCGTGTTTTACCAAGGGGGTGTGTGACGCCCTGGCAAAGCCAGGTTGTCACAGAAAGAGTTAATCCTCCTTGGTAATCTGATCTCACACCGGTGCAGCAGGACAAACCACAGCCCCTAGTGTAAGAGAAAAGCAGAGCAGAGGGGAGGGGCTGGAGCAGAGTGTTTGGAGAGACAGAGAGAAGAGAAGCCTGGAGTTGTAGCTCCCAGGCTGATGGTGAAGCGTGCTCCGAGAGGGCCGGGACAGGCCATAGTGAGGAAGGGGCCAGAGGTAGCCAGGCAGGGTAGTGGCCCCCCGGTACCTGGGTGACCCGGATCACTGCAGGGGAGTGTATTCCCCGTTCCCGGCTGAGGAGAAGGAGGAAGAGAGTGGAGAGAAAGGCACCTGACTGCAGGGAAAGAACAGGAGCTGCTGCACCGTGTGTTGGACACTAACACCCCGTACCGAAGGCTGCGGACATCGGCAATTCCTAGTTACCAGTGACTCTGTGTGGAATACTTGTGAGTACGGCCGTGCCCTCGGGCACCGCACCGCAGCACTGCGCCCTGCTCCCTGCTTACCCCATCACCGGGCCCCGGGACCAACTGCCCCTACCCACGGAGGGGAGGACTAACATCTAGCTGCTCCATATCATCACTCCCGGGATCCCCGTCCAGAGCAGCGGTGGTGTCCACAATCACCACAACCGTGGGTGGCGTCACGGACAATATAAATCTCCCTTACCAAATCCCCTTTTACTGTGGACCCTGGGATCACAGACCGGGTCACGCTACCGTGATACCCACAGAAGTGACCTCGTGGCCCGGATCTGAGTACCCCCTGGTCCCCGGGCGACACAGTCAACTCCTGCCATTTATTTGCTACCACTAAGGGTTAAGTATATACCTGTATGTATTCACCTTTGTCTATTATGGACTATTCTGGGCATTTGTACATTTCTATGCTGACCCAATATGCCTATTAGAAGGCTGCTGTACTTCTGGGCACACACATATCCTTGTTGTGGGGTCTGGGTGGTGTTCGGTGAATGCTGTGAACCTCTGCCCAATAAAAGTAAACAAGTATATGAGCGACAAAGCCAGAAATCCTGGAAGGAAATGGGGACAAACACATCCAGTGCTCCCCAGATGGTCCGGGTTATAACCAGCATCACACGTAGACCCTTATTTTAGTATGTACAATCCAGACCCCTCACCTCACCCCAGGATAATGGAAGTTGTAAAGTCAATGCAAAAAAATAGGAGAAATGCATAAAAGGCTTGGACGATCAGGGCATTAGTGCCAGGGATAGATCCTTCATGGTTTAAGGGATCCGTAATATAAGGTGGGGTGGAAATTTTACGAATCAGTGTAATCGCAGGCTGAATCCTTGTTTATTGTATAATGCTACACAGCTAATCCCGCCACAGTCACATTAACCTGTCAACATTTCACCGCGATGTCTTTACGGCGTCGTATATATCTTATTCCTATTGGAAAGGCTGCGAGCTCAGCGGTGGAGAAGTTGCGAGCTCAGCGGGTGCGAGTATCCAAAATACAGGTAGCACAATACATCCAAAATTGCACAGGATGGATCCGAGGATTAATGACCCCATCAAGATGACCCTGGTCCAATACTGAGCATGGAAGCAATATGGAGGCTCCGAGCTGCCCCTGGTCTGTATAGGGAGACTCTGTCCTAAATCTGAATCCCAGAAAGACGTGGTGCTCCAATGTCTGGCAAGGAACCAGCGGATCTAGGGCCGCTCCTCTTCTGCCCGCTCTAAGTCCAATATGGTGAATCCTGTCTTATCCGCAACCGCAAAAATGATTTCTAACCCCAATTTCATGCATTTAAATGAGGGGTCAGTGCAATGTTCAGAGAAGCTGGGTGCTATGGGGGGCTGCATTTTGCATTGGCTCTCTGCTGTGAAGGTTGGACTATACCACAACAGGCTTAAAGAGGTTGCTTAGTCATAAGATATTAGTGACATATCTGTAGAAAAGTTATCAATATTGGATCTGTGGGGGTCCCGGCACTCCCCGCCATACAGTGCAGCTCCAAACAATCAGTATTTACATCACTAGTTACAAGTACTGAGCACCTGAGCATGGTAGTGCCCACTCATCACTAGTTACGAGTACTGAGCACCTGAGCATGGTAGTGCCTGCTCATCACTAGTTACAAGTACTGAGCACCTGAGCATGGTAGTGCCCGCTCATCACTAGTTACGAGTACTGAGCACCTGAGCATGGTAGTGCCCACTCATCACTAGTTAAGAGTACTGGCCACCCGAACATGGTAGTGCCCGCTCATCACTAGTTACGAGTACCGAGCACCCGAGCATGGTAGTGCCCGCTCATTACTAGTTACCAGTACTGAGCACCCGAGCATGGTAGTGCCCACTCATCACTAGTTACGAGTACTGAGCACCCGAGCATGGTAGTGCCCGCTCATCACTAGTTACCAGTACTGAGCACCTGAGCATGGTAGTGCCCCCTCATCACTAGTTACAAGTACTGAGCACCTGAGCATGGTAGTGCCCCCTCATCACTAGTTACGAGTACTGTTAACTCGAGCATGGTAGTGCCCGCTCATCACTAGTTACCAGTACTGAGCACCCGAGCATGGTAGTGCCCGCTCATCACTAGTTACGAGTACTGAGCACCCGAGCATGGTAGTGCTCGCTCATCACTAGTTACGAGTACTGAGCACCCGAGCATGGTAGTGTCCACTCATCACTAGTTACGAGTACTGAGCACCTGAGCATGGTAGTGCCCGCTCATCACTAGTTACGAGTACTGAGCACCTGAGCATGGTAGTGCCCGCTCATCACTAGTTACCAGTATTGAGCACCCGAGCATGGTAGTGCCCGCTCATCACTAGTTTCGAGTACTGAGCACCCGAGCATGGTAGTGCCCGCTCATCACTAGTTTCGAGTACTGAGCACCCGAGCATGGTAGTGCCCGCTCATGACTAGTTACCAGTACTGAGTACCCGAGCATGGTAGTGCCCGCTCATCACTAGTTACGAGTACTGAGCACCCGAGCATGGTAGTGCCCGCTCATCACTAGTTACCAGTACTGAGTACCCGAGCATGGTAGTGCCCGCTCATCACTAGTTACCAGTACTGAGTACCCGAGCATGGTAGTGCCCGCTCATCACTAGTTACGAGTACTGAGCACCCGAGCATGGTAGTGCCCGCTCATCACTAGTTACCAGTACTGAGTACCCGAGCATGGTAGTGCCCGCTCATCACTACACTTTAACTTTTGGGCGGTAGAGAATACTTACTAATTTTTCCTGTTGGTGATCTCATAATTATCCGTTTTTTGTGCACCATTCAGCCCCTTTACAGACACCAATCTGCTCTACACCCCACACTTTCATATTGAAGGCCCTTGTTGATGACAAAGCACCATGTCATCATGTAAATTACACCTATTGAAAGTTCTGGAGAGGTTTTGTTGAATTTCAGTAGTGCCTGGGATATGTCTCCTTTTTCAGGAACCTTCAGGACGTTTTTGAGTGTGTAGCTACTATGCCGTAGAGTCCAAAAGGTCCCATATAAAGAGGCCATGACATAAAACAGCTGGGGAGCCTGTAATATATTTTATATTGGGATCCAAATGTTCTTAGGAGCAGAATGCAGAAATCCTTTGTAGGAAGGCCCAATAAAAATGTCGGACCCTGGTCCTACTGGAAGGCTCTTCTTGGAGCCAAATCCATATGTGCTCTATCAGCATACCAGAATCAGGGCAAAAAAAGTGATTTTAACATTGAAGGAGACGTTAATAAACAACAAGGACGTGTACGGCGCCGGAAAGTAACGTTAGAATAAGACCACGAATTCCCTCCACGCTTGACGTGTCGTCTCACTAATCAGTGGGTTAATGGCTTGTCAGCCTGTGCAGCCGAGGAGCCGGCCTTTCTGCTCGAACCTCTGTGATTTAGCCTGGGTGGATAAAGTTATACAGGATTAGTGTCTGTTTGCACAGGAAGGATCAGCAGGAAGGGAGCCGACATACTGACATGAATCACAGGATCAGGGGAAAGAACCAATCCTATTCGCAGTGAATTTATACATGATGCGGAGGATACAGCGGGGCACAAATAGCCGAAAGTGACATAGGCAATGCTCTACACCAAACCACCCACTGGACTGGGCACAACCACACCATCCAATCAAGGTCTACATACATCTTACTTAGTGCCTTCTCCAATAATGGAGGATAAACCTTACATGGTGCCTTCTCCAATGGTGGGGGATACACCTTACATAGTGCCTTCTCCAATGGTGGGGGATACACCTTACATAGCGCCTTCTCCAATGGTGTGGGAATATACCTTACATAGTGCCTTCTCCAATGGTGGGGGATACACCTTACATAGTGCCTTCTCCAATGGTGGGGGATACACCTTACATAGTGCCTTCTCCAATGGTGGGAGATGTACCTTACATAGTGCCTTCTCCAATGGTGTGGGAATATACCTTACATAGTGCTTTCTCCAATGGTGGGGGAATATACCTTACATCGGGCCATCTCCAATGGTGTGGGAATATACCTTACATCGTGCCTTCTCCAATGGTGGGAGAATATACCTTACATAGTGCCTTCTCCAATGGTGGGGGAATATACCTTACATCGTGCCTTCTCCAATGGTGGGAGAATATACCTTACATAGTGCCTTCTCCAATGGTGGGAGAATATACCTTACATAGTGCCTTCTCCAATGGTGGGGGAATATACCTTACATAGTGCCTTCTCCAATGGTGGGAGAATATACCTTACATAGTGCCTTCTCCAATGGTGGGGGAATATACCTTACATAGTGCCTTCTCCAATGGTGGGGGAATATACCTTACATAGTGCCTTCTCCAATGGTGGGGGAATATACCTTACATAGTGCCTTCTCCAATGGTGTGGGAATATACCTTACATAGTGCTTTCTCCAATGGTGGGAGAATATACCTTACATAGTGCCTTCTCCAATGGTGGGAGAATATACCTTACATCGTGCCTTCTCCAATGGTGGGGGAATATACTTTACATAGTGCCTTCCCCAATGATGGGGGAATATACCTTACCTAGTGCCTTCTCCAATGGTGTGGGAATCTACCTTACATAGTGCCTTCTCCAATGATGGGGGAATATACCTTACATCGTGCCTTCTCCAATGATGGGGGAATATACTTTACATAGTGCCTTCTCCAATGGTGTGGGAATATACCTTACATCGTGCCTTCTCCAATGATGGGGGAATATACTTTACATAGTGCCTTCTCCAATGGTGGGGGAATATACCTTACATAGTGCCTTCTCCAATGGTGGGAGAATATACCTTACCTAGTGCCTTCTCCAATGGTGGGGGAATATACCTTACATCGTGCCTTCTCCAATGGTGGGGGAATATACTTTACATAGTGCCTTCCCCAATGATGGGGGAATATACCTTACCTAGTGCCTTCTCCAATGGTGTGGGAATCTACCTTACCTAGTGCCTTCTCCAATGGTGTGGGAATATACCTTACATAGTGCTTTCTCCAATGGTGGGAGAATATACCTTACATTGTGCCTTCTCCAATGGTGGGAGAATATACCTTACATAGTGCCTTCTCCAATGGTGGGAGAATATACCTTACATAGTACCTTCTCCAATGGTGGGGGAATATACTTTACATAGTGCCTTCTCCAATGGTGGGGGAATATACCTTACATAGTGCCTTCTCCAATGGTGGGAGAATATACCTTACATCGTGCCTTCTCCAATGGTGGGGAATATACCTTACATCGTGCCTTCTCCAATGGTGGGGGAATATACCTTACCTAGTGCCTTCTCCAATGGTGGTGGATATACCTTACATAGTGCATTCTCCAATGGTGGGGGAATATACCTTACATAGTGCCTTCTCCAATGGTGGGGGAATATACCTTACATAGTGCCTTCTCCAATGGTGGGGGAATATACCTTACCTAGTGCCTTCTCCAATGGTGGGGGAATATACCTTACCTAGTGCCTTCTCCAATGGTGGGAGAATATACCTTACATCGTGCCTTCTCCAATGGTGGGAGAATATACCTTACATAGTTCCTTCTCCAATGGTGGGAGAATATACCTTACATAGTACCTTCTCCAATGGTGGGGGAATCTACCTTACATAGTGCTTTCTCCAATGGTGGGGGAATATACTTTACATAGTGCCTTCTCCAATGGTGTGGGAATATACTTTACATAGTGCCTTCTCCAATGGTGGGGGAATATACCTTACCTAGTGCCTTCTCCAATGGTGGGGGAATATACCTTACCTAGTGCCTTCTCCAATGGTGGGGGAATATACTTTACCTAGTGCCTTCTCCAATGGTGGGGGAATATACTTTACATAGTGCTTTCTCCAATGTTGGGAGAATATACCTTACATAGTGCCTTCTCCAATGGTGGGGGAATATACGTTACCTAGTGCCTTCTCCAATGTTGGGAGAATATACCTTACATAGTGCCTTCTCCAATGGTGTGGGAATATACTTTACATAGTGCCTTCTCCAATGGTGGGGGAATATACCTTACATAGTGCCTTCTCCAATGGTGGGAGAATATACCTTACATAGTACCTTCTCCAATGGTGGGGGAATCTACCTTACATAGTTCCTTCTCCAATGGTGGGAGAATATACCTTACATAGTTCCTTCTCCAATGGTGGGAGAATATACCTTACATAGTACCTTCTCCAATGGTGGGGGAATCTACCTTACATAGTGCTTTCTCCAATGGTGGGGGAATATACTTTACATAGTGCCTTCTCCAATGGTGGGGGAATATACTTTACATAGTGCCTTCTCCAATGGTGTGGGAATATACTTTACATAGTGCCTTCTCCAATGGTGGGGGAATATACCTTACATAGTGCCTTCTCCAATGGTGGGGGAATATACCTTACATAGTGCCTTCTCCAATGGTGGGGGAATCTACCTTACATAGTGCTTTCTCCAATGGTGGGAGAATATACCTTACATAGTGCCTTCTCCAATGGTGGGAGAATATACCTTACATAGTGCTTTCTCCAATGGTGGGGGAATATACCTTACATAGTGCCTTCTCCAATGGTGGGGGAATATACCTTACATAGTGCTTTCTCCAATGGTGGGGGAATATACCTTACATAGTGCTTTCTCCAATGGTGGGGGAATATACCTTACATAGTGCTTTCTCCAATGGTGGGGGAATATACCTTACATAGTGCTTTCTCCAATGGTGGGAGAATATACCTTACATCGTGCCTTCTCCAATGGTGGGAGAATATACCTTACATCGTGCCTTCTCCAATGGTGGGAGAATATACCTTACATAGTGCCTTCTCCAATGGTGGGGGAATCTACCTTACCTAGTGCCTTCTCCAATGGTGGGGGAATCTACCTTACATAGTGCCTTCTCCAATGGTGGGGGAATCTACCTTACATAGTGCTTTCTCCAATGGTGGGGGAATCTACCTTACATAGTGCTTTCTCCAATGGTGTGGGAATCTACCTTACATAGTGCTTTCTCCAATGGTGGGAGAATATACCTTACATCGTGCCTTCTCCAATGGTGGGGGAATCTACCTTACATAGTGCTTTCTCCAATGGTGGGGGAATATACTTTACATAGTGCCTTCTCCAATGGGGGGGGAATATACCTTACATAGTGCCTTCTCCAATGGTGGGGGAATATACCTTACATAGTGCCTTCTCCAATGGTGGGGGAATATACCTTACATAGTGCCTTCTCCAATGGTGGGGGAATATACCTTACATAGTGCCTTCTCCAATGGTGAATATACCTTACATACTGCCTTCTCCAATGGTGGGGGAATATACCTTACATAGTGCCTTCTCCAATGGTGGCAGAATATACCTTACATAGTGCCTTCTCCAATGGTGTGGGAATCTACCTTACCTAGTGCCTTCTCCAATGGTGGGGGAATATACCTTACATAGTGCCTTCTCCAATGGTGGGGGAATATACCTTACATAGTACCTTCCCCAATGATGGGGGAATATACCTTACCTAGTGCCTTCTCCAATGGTGGGGGAATATACCTTACATAGTGCCTTCTCCAATGGTGGGGGAATATACCTTACATAGTGCCTTCTCCAATGGTGGGGGAATATAACTTACATAGTGCCTTCTCCAATGGTGAATATACCTTACATAGTGCCTTCTCCAATGGTGGGGGAATATACCTTACCTAGTGCCTTCTCCAATGGTGGGGGAATATACCTTACATAGTGCCTTCTCCAATGGTGTGGGAATCTACCTTACATAGTGCCTTCTCCAATGGTGGGGGAATATACCTTACATAGTGCCTTCTCCAATGGTGGGGGAATATACCTTACATGGTGCCTTCTCCAATGGTGTGGGAATATACTTTACATAGTGCCTTCTCCAATGGTGTGGGAATATACTTTACATAGTGCCTTCTCCAATGGTGTGGGAATATACTTTACATAGTGCCTTCTCCAATGGTGGGGGAATATACCTTACATAGTGCCTTCTCCAATGGTGGGGGAATATACTTTACATAGTGCCTTCTCCAATGGTGTGGGAATATACTTTACATAGTGCCTTCTCCAATGGTGTGGGAATATACTTTACATAGTGCCTTCTCCAATGGTGGGGGAATATACCTTACATAGTGCCTTCTCCAATGGTGGGGGAATATACTTTACATAGTGCCTTCTCCAATGGTGGGGGAATATACTTTATATAGTACCTTCTCCAATGGTGGGGAATATACTTTACATAGTACCTTCTCCAATAGTGGGGAATATACTTTACATAGTGCCTTCTCCAATGATCGGGAATATACCTTAGATAGTACCTTCTTCAAAGTTCGGTAATATACCTTACATAGTGCCTTCTCCAATGGTGGTGGATATACCTTAGATAGTGCATTCTCCAATGGTGGGGGATATACCTTACATAGTGCCTTCTCCAATGGTGGTGGATATACCTTACATAGTGCCTTCTCCAATGGTGGTGGATATACCTTACATAGTGCCTTCTCCAATGGTGGGGGAATATACCTTACATAGTGCCTTCTCCAATGGTGGTGGATATACCTTACATAGTGCCTTCTCCAATGGTGGTGGATATACCTTACATAGTGCCTTCTCCAATGGTGGTGGATATACCTTACATAGTGCCTTCTCCAATGGTGGTGGATATACCTTACATAGTGCCTTCTCCAATGGTGGTGGATATACCTTACATAGTGCCTTCTCCAATGGTGGGGGATATACCTTACATAGTGCCTTCTCCAATGGTGGGGGATATACCTTACATAGTGCCTTCTCCAATGGTGGTAGTGCATTCTCCAATGGTGGGGGATATACCTTACATAGTGCTTTCTCCAATGGTGGGGAATATACTTTATATAGTATCTTCACCAACATACCTCAAAATGTTTTCCTCTCAAATAGTAACCTGACATGGTGTCTCGTATACATCTTTTCAGTGGGTCCAATGGAGTTGTCTTCATGAAACTAAGCAGCCAGTACTCAATGACATCGCCACTGAGTGTACATTTTCTAGGACTGAAGCCTCATGTGTGGTAACATCTGGGATGATCATCGCTGAATGAGATGCTCTAACCTCCAGGGCTGCCCGAGACATCGATGATGAAAGGATCCTTCAGTCTTCAATAGAAAAGTCCCCCTCCTCCCTCTCATAGCTTTGGTTGGGGAAGGGTCGATGCTGCTTTCGCTTTGCAGGTGTTTCCATGGATGTCACACATGTGGTTGTATTTTAGATCTGTGTGTAGCAAAAACGTTCTCCTGTTACAAAGTTATTTAACATATTATTGTTTGTGCAAATATGTGTCAGAGAGCGGAGTCGCGTTGGTGACCATAGGGGTTAGCGAGAAACTGGAAAAACTGCAGACTCATGGCGGGTGGTTTTGTGCATGCAACAGTTGGGCTACCCGAGTCTTTGTTGTTTAATGTAGAAGATCTACCATCATTATTTCCAGATCTTATGCATGGACCCTGAATTTGAAAAGACTGAGAAAATTCCTATATAAAATGGTGGTAAATGATACTAATGGGCCATAGACTTCTAGGGTGCCATACGCTGTGTACCATCAATTCCATACAGCACTACAGAGCCATCGTCATTGGGTCGATGGTGAGATCACACCCTATTTTCCAAGGTCATCAGCTTCAATTTATCCATCATCATTTCAAACTTTTATCCTTAATCTTTAAGTTTTTTGAGGCTAAAACCCATACTTATGGGGGATATTTGGCTTTCACAGAAATGGCATGACCATCATTCGACCCATGGTAGGAAAACAGTGGACCTCTATTTTTCCCACATTGGTTTTTCAAGTAGAAATGTCTTGAAAAAAAAAAATGGGGAACTGTGATGTTGAGCACCCAGGAGTAATGAGATGCTAGATCACTAGGAGTCATAGATACCCTAGTGAAGGAGACCTGCGGGGATGTGGAACAAGCCAAGAGTCAGAGGCCGGGAGATCACGTCAGTAACATAGGGAGAGAGAGAAGAAGAGTCAGTGAACCAGGAAGTCATGTAAAGTACCAGGAAGAGAGCAGAGCCAGGGTCAGAATATGAGCCGAGGTCGGTAGCCAAGAGGACAAGTCCGTACAGAGAGAGCAGAGCCGGGGGTCAGGAACTATCCGAAGGTCAGGGAGGCAAGGAGTTAAGACGAAGTAGGAGAGGAGACGGAACAGGGACGTAGTACAAGGAACTAAGTAGCTGGGCAAGATCAGGACAGTCACTTACGGGAACCAGAGACGTGCATTCCATAACAAAAACTATCACTGCCGGCGTTGCGGGTGGCCTGGCTCCAGGATAAACAATCCATACTCTAGAATGAGGCTTCAAAGAACAGACCCCTCCCACACCACACAGGACAGACCGGGAACAACAAATTGACTGTAGGAAAAATGAGGCCCAGAACAGGCTCTGCAGGAGAGCAGAGAACCACTCATCAGAATCATGATTGGAACTCAGAGTTAGACATAGGCCACAGAGGGCCATTGTGCATAGTTATTAGTGCTGAACAAATGTGCTCGCAAAAGCTCGTTACTCGATCTGGCATAGGAGATGAAAAAAGCTCGAGTTTTCCATTGACTTCTATTATACTTGGTAGTTGATTCGCACCCAAGAACCCAGATGCTCCATAGAGTATAGTGATCTCCATTGCTCCATAGAGTATGGAGCAATGGAGATCACGCTCTCTCATCACTAATAATTATCTTTGGGTCTTTTGGTCCATTTTTAAAAAAGTGAAAAGCTCCTCTTTCTTTGTCAACCACTACCCTGCTGACATTCCTCTAAACCCCAGATCAATTTCATTGGTGGCCTATATCCTATTAGTGAGCCATGGAAATTAAGGTAGTTCCTCACATGAAAATTAGTAGGAAGCAATGGCTCCATTTTAGAGATGAGTGTAATTTTCCATAATTATTGCAATTTATTGTGAATTTACATAAAATTTCAGACTTGAGAAATCTGAATTTTTGGGATTTTTGGGATTCAAGTCACATAAAACAAAGATCTGCATGGAGGGCTGAGGAGCTGACCGAAGGTGGCAATAAAGCAATAATAAATCAGGTGATGGTCCCAGGACAGGTGAGTATGATGTATTTTTTCCCATTTCCCTCCCCTTCGCTTATTATGCTTTGGGATTTGAAGACTCCTCAAAGCTAGTGATGAGCAAGCAGTTGGATGCTCATGTTGGTGCAACTCAAGTACCGAGTATAATGGAAGTCAATGGTGAACTCAAGCATTTTACCAGAAAATCTTCTGGAAAAATGCTCAAGTTCCCCATTGACTTTCATTACACTTGGGTACTCGAGTCTCACCCATCCGAGCGTCCAACTGTTCGTCATGAGTACCGAGGATAGTAGTGCTTGTGTGCCGCCCCCGCGTCAGCAGCTGGGCTGCTCGGATCCGGATCCGCGGTGGCTCGAGGGGTCTCCGGACCCGGGGGTCATGCGGCCACTCAAATAAAGGGGGGCTATGTACAGGGGATGGTGTGGAAAGTTCGTGACGCCACCCGTGGTCTGTGGTAAGGGTGAAGTACCACCGCTGCGGCTGGGACTACCCGGTGGCGATGGTGTGGGCAGCAAGGTGTTTAACCCCTCCACAGGTAGGGGGGATGCCCTGGGACTCGGTGATGGCGCTGGGGAGGTGCCGTCGGGCTGGTAAGGGTTAATTGCGTACTCACTCAGTCCAATAACGCTGATGCTGACAACCGTGGTAAACCAAAGTTCTTGATGCCGCTACAGCAGGGAGGGAGCACGCCTGGATCCCGTGCCCATTGGTGTTGCTTGTTAGCCCGTGACCTTAACCTTGGCACCTCTCTTCTGTAGTTGGTCCCTTTTAGCATGAAATTAAACGGGTCCCGCTCACCCGTATGGCTAACGGAGTGAGCTTGCTCTCAGGGTTCACGCTTGGGATTTTCTGGACTATGCAGTAAGAAAGTCCTATCCCCCTCGTTGCGCTAATACCCCGATTTTGGAGCGGGTGGAGAACGGATCTTGAAGGCTCCGTCCTCATCGGGTAAATTACCAGGACGCCTGAAGCTACTTCCCGGCCTTGGGTCCACGTACCCCGTTGTGCCCTGGCCCCTGCTCGGTGATGGCACAAGGCCGCCGGCTGTCCTCCTCGACAGTCCGTGCCCCTTGTCACGATCCCCTGTGACCGGGGTCCAGCTCCTACCAGGCCCAGACCAACGTCTGCCACCTAGTATTAACAAGGAGCCCAGTTCCTGACCTCTCCTCTCGAGAGTCACTCCTCAACTCACTTGTGACCTCTTCTCTTGAGAGTCGCTCCTCAACTGACTGTCTCCTGACATTCCTGACCTCCCCTTAACCAACCCCCCAAGTGGTAAACCCTATTCCCTTCAGGCTGTCCACTGGTGTGTCTGGTGGGTGTGGTGCAGAGTGCTCCTAGGGTTTTGATTAGCTTGTTCTTAGCAACACCAAAGGTCAGGGACCCGTAACCAAGGAGGAGGCGGCTATCATGCGAAAGGGCAGATTGCATAATACCCTGTGACGACCTGATAGGCCAGGGCGTCACACTTGCTCATCACTAGTTACAAGTACTGATCACCCGAGCATGGTAGTGCCCGCTCGTCACTAGTTACGAGTACCAAGCACCCGAGCATGGTAGTGCCCACTCATCACCAGTTATGAGTATTGAGCACCCGAGCATGGTAGTGCCCACTCATCACTAGTTATGAGTATTGAGCACCCGAGCATGGTAGTGCCCGCTCATCACTATTTCACTAGTTACGAGTACCAAGCACCTGAGCATGGTAGTAATCGCTCATCACTACATACGAGTACCGAACACCCGAGTATGGTAGTGCTCGCTCATCACTAGTTACGAGTACCGAGCACCCGACCAGGGTAGTGCTCGCTCATAACTACTCAATGCATAATAAATGTCATTAAGTAATAATTGTCAAAATGGCAAATCACTCATCTCAGTCACAGCACGTTACCTCTGACAGTGACATTATCAGTTTGAGTCAGTGTTCGTCACCTCCTCTGCCACCATAACTTAATATTTTACATTGTGGATTTTCATTTCCATTAATACAAACTCCATCTTTTCTGACCCATAGTCCCGTAAGTCACAGCATTTTGAGGGCTAAGAAAGATGTTCTACAACAATTTCTTCCAGTTGCTGTATTGGATAAGATGAACAGTAAATGTCAGGATGTGGATGAGATGGGTAGCGAATGTGGAGGACATAGCACAAAATGGCTAACTATGTTGATAGAAGTAGTGGCACTGGTAGCTGAGGTGGTGAAGTGGAACAATAAGTCAGGGCAAATCTAGCATTGGGAATCAGGCAGCTGCCCAAAGAGCTCAGGACAGATGAGTTAGAGATGATGATGATTGTGAGGAGGACAGAACCTGAGAAGAAGATTGAAGTGAAAAGGAGGTAAGGTCATCAGAGGAGATGGGTGGTGGATCACTAGTAAAGAGAGGACAGAGCAATTCCCCCCCACTCCCCCCGGGGCATTTGCGGAGGCCGTCATGACACCTGATTGGTGGGGAGGTCAGGGTGTCATAGGTGGGGTGAGGGGGAGGGAGCCCCTTTTGGTATCAAAGTTTAGACAAGGGGGAGGAGCGGCATCTTTCCCGCTCCTGTGCAAAAAGTGACAGTCCCGCCTGCCCTCCCTATTATATAGGCGTATGACGGGGATGTGAAGTTGGTGGGAGGGGTGGTACGGGGTTGTTACTTGGGTCGTAGTGGCTGGTTGGCGTTGTTTATTGGTGGGTCCTTGAAGTTGCTTTAAAATTGGTTCGGGGATTCATCCGGGTATGGATCCCCTCATTGGCAGAATTGATGGTCACCTGGTGATTTTGGGGGGGAACCCCGACGGGGTATGTGTCACGCTCCCCGGGTCCTCACCCCCGTTCCCCGGCTCACCTGCCACGCTCTCCGCTCCCCAGTCACCGGATTCCGTCCGTCCCAGGGCCCCGGGCCCCCGATCCCGGCGCCCGACAGCTTCCCTGGTCCGGGCCGGCTCCCCTGCGTCCTCCTCGCAGCCTCCTTCCCTGGCTTCTGGCACCCGGGCGGCGCGCATGCGCATTAGGGCGCGCGCGCGGTCACTGACCCTTTCTTAAAGGGCCAGCGTCCATTAACAGGAAATGAGGTTGCACAGGTACAGGGTATATAAGGGGTCATTGTCCAAGGGGGCGGGGCCTGATCTTCGTGTTCCCTGAGCTAGGAGTCAGGTCTCCTGGTGTTACTGTGCTCGTACTCACCTATCTCTCTTTGTAGAGCCGTGCCTGCTTCGCCATCCAGTCTGCCGTGTCCTGATCCCCGCACGCTGTCCGTCTGCCATCTGACAGTCCGTACCATCCCGGATCCCTGCGGTGACCCGTCATCTTGCTCCAGAGGTTCCGGACCCCGCCTGATATCACCTCGGCCTCCGAACCGGAGCTACGTCACCAAGACCACCTTCTGTGACTCCGTGGTCCCTGGGACTCCTCCGCTGCCTTCACTTGCACGGACTGTTCTACTGCCCATCAGTGCTTCAGCTGCCGGACTCCCTACCACCATCTCAGAGAGTTCGGTCCAGTGGATCCACCTCCTGGGTCTGCCCGACCGCCCGGCCGTGACAGTAAGATCAGGCCATGGATCCCGCTGCAGCACTATTGGCCCTGCAAGAGGAACTCCAACGCCAGCGTGAAGTCCAGACCCGCATGCTGCAATTTATGACCTCCGTGGACACCCGCCTGTACACGTTACAAGCATCCATGACGCCTGCGGCACCCAGGTCCTCCAATGGACAATCCACGGCTCCCGCACCAGTGGCAGCCTCGTCGGGTACTTCCCAACTCCGGTTGGCTTCACCACCTCGTTATTCTGGAGATCCCAAGACCTGCAGGGGCTTCCTCAACCAATGTTCCCTTCATTTCACGCAGCTGCCACATCTATTCGCCTCCGACCAAGCCAAGGTCGCCTTTATAATGTCCCACCTAGAGGGCGAGGCACTGGCGTGGATGAACCCCTTGTGGGAGAAGGAGGACCCTGTGACCAAGAACCTTCGAGAGTTCCTGCAGGCCTTTCGCAGTACCTTTGACGAGCCGGGACGCGCCTCTGCGTCTGCTTCATCACTTCTCCGCCTACGTCAAGGAACACTGACGGTGGGCCAATACGCCATCCGTTTCCGCACTTTGGCTTCTGAACTCGGGTGGAATAATGAGGCCCTGACAGCCGCCTTCTGGGAGGGACTCTCGAGTCGCATCAAAGATGAGTTGGCGGGTCGTGACTTGCCCTCCACCCTAGATGCCCTGATTGCCCTGGCTACTCGAGTGGACATTCGTTTTCAGGAGCGCTCTAAAGAGCTGTCTCGTGAGAGACGACCGGTACGGCATTCCTCACCTCCCCAGAAGCCCTCCGCACCTCAGTCATCAACAGCTGGGATTCCCGTCCACGAGCCCATGCAGATTGACCGAGTACGACAGTCTGAACAGCGTCGAGCAGAGCGGCTCGCCAAGGGCCTCTGCTTTTACTGCGGAGAGGGCACACACCTGCTACGCGCCTGTCCAGAGAGGCCGGGAAACTCCAAAGCCTAGGGTTGGTAGGAGAGGCCACCCTAGGTGCTGGGACTCTCTCAGACCCGGTTATGTGGACTGTGCAAGTGTCAACGGGAGAGACACGGTTCACGGCTGAGGCATACCTCGATTCCGGGGCAGCAGGCAATTTCATTCAGCAGGCCACGGTGGACAAGTACCAGCTGCCTGTTACTCCACTTGACAAACCCCTCGTGATAGCCTCTGTGGATGGGAGACCCCTCTCTGATACCATCTCCTGGGTCACCAGACCGGTCGAACTACGTATCGGTGCCCTGCACACCGAGAACATCTCTCTCTACGTCCTTCCACACATGTCCCATCAAATCCTGCTGGGACTTCCCTGGTTGCGGACACACGAACCCTCAGTCAGCTGGGGTACTGGCGAAATCACCCGATGGGGTCCTTCTTGTCATGAGAAGTGTCTGAAGTCCATACCACACATCCGACGACCTCCGGTTCCAGAGAACCTACCGGAACTGCCCTCGGCCTATTGGTCCTTCGCAGACGTTTTCGACAAGAAGGAGTCTGAGGTACTTCCGCCACACCGTCCCTACGATTGTGCCATCGACCTGCTCCCAGGAACAACACCACCTCGAGGACGGATATATCCGTTGTCCCCAGCCGAAACCAGGGCCATGTCTACCTACATCACAGAGAGCCTGGCTAAGGGATTCATCCGGAGATCCTCCTCTCCTGCGGGAGCGGGCTTCTTCTTCGTTAAGAAGAAAGAGGGTGACCTACGCCCCTGCATCGACTACCGGGGTCTGAATCAGATCACCGTAAAGAACAAGTATCCTCTGCCGCTCATCCCCGAATTGTTCGACCGGCTCAGAGGAGCCCGTGTGTTCACCAAACTGGATCTTCGGGGTGCTTACAACCTAGTTCGTATCCGCTCTGGGGACGAATGGAAGACCGCGTTTAATACTCGCGATGGGCACTATGAATACTGCGTGATGCCCTTCGGCCTATGTAATGCACCAGCAGTCTTCCAAGAATTGGTGAACGACATCTTCCGGGACCTCCTCTACGTCTGTGTAGTAGTGTATCTGGATGACATCCTTATCTACTCTCCGGACCTCCAGACCCACAGAGAGAACGTCCAGCTGGTCCTACAACGACTGAGAGAGAATCGTCTATACGCCAAATATGAGAAGTGTGTCTTTGAGCAGTCTTCTCTCCCTTTCCTGGGATACATCATCTCGGGTACTGGACTGCAAATGGATCCTAAGAAGGTGTCCTCCATACTCAACTGGCCTCCCCCTTCTGGACTAAAGGCAATCCAACGGTTCCTGGGATTTGCCAACTACTACCGCCAGTTCATCCCTCACTTCTCTGCCCTGACTGCTCCTCTCTCCGCTTTGACCAAAAAGGAGGCTAATCCAAAGGACTGGTCACCTGCGGCCGACGCCGCGTTTTGCTCACTGAAGCGAGCATTTGCCTCCGCTCCTGTACTCCACCGTCCGGAGTTAAACCGCCAGTTCACCTTGGAGGTGGATGCCTCCTCCTCGGGAGCCGGAGCAGTGCTCATGCAAAAGTCCTCCTCCGGGAAGATGGTTACATGCGGTTTCTTCTCCAAGAGCTTCTCTGCACCTGAACGTAATTACACCATCGGTGACCGAGAACTATTGGCGGTCAAACTGGCTCTGGAGGAATGGCGCTACCTCCTGGAAGGAGCAGTGTACCCCGTGATTATCTACACGGACCACAAGAACCTGGAATACCTACGGTCCGCTCAGCGACTGAACCCACGGCAAGCCAGGTGGTCCTTATTCTTTGCCAGGTTCGACTTCCAGCTCCATTTCCGACCCGCAGACAAGAATGTACGTGCGGATGCCTTGTCTAGGTCTTTCATGCCCATGGAGCAGGAGGAAGAGACTACCCAGCCTATCATCCCTCCTAGCAAGATTATTCCGGTGGCCCCTGTCACCCTGGCCCAGATACCGCCCGGAAAGACCTATGTCTCTGAGACTGACAGGCAAAAGGTGTTACACTGGGGTCATGCCTCGAAAACAGCCGGTCATGCAGGCCAGAAGAGAACATGGGGTGCGATTGTACGCCATTATTGGTGGCCATCCCTTCGCACGGACGTCGCTGCTTTTGTCTCTGCCTGCTCCTCTTGTGCCAGGAACAAGACGCCCAAACACCTGCCCTATGGCCGTCTTCTGCCTCTGCCGATACCCACAATTCCGTGGCAACACATAGCGATGGATTTTATTACGGACTTGCCATTATCCTCTGGACACACAGTCATATGGGTCGTGGTGGACCGGTTCTCCAAAATGGCTCACTTCGTCCCTATGGCTGGACTGCCCTCTGCTCAGGAACTCGCGGAAGCCTATATACATCACGTCTTCCGCTTGCATGGTTTCCCATCCCACATCGTGTCCGACCGAGGAACTCAGTTTACCTCCCGCTTCTGGAGGGCGCTCTGCAAACATCTGGGTGTGACTCTGGACTTTTCTTCTGCTTACCATCCTCAGTCTAATGGCCAAGTGGAGAGGGTCAATCAAATCTTGACCTCCTTCTTACGTCACTACGTCAACGCCCATCACGACGACTGGTCCACGCTTCTACCTTGGGCTGAATTCTCACATAACCACCACATCAGTGAGTCGTCCTCCAAATCTCCCTTCCATGTAGTTTACGGACTTCAACCCTCCGTCCCGTTGCCTATATCCCCTTCATCGGATGTTCCGGCTGCTGATACTGCAGTTCGTGACTTTGCTACCATTTGGGACTCTGTCAAAGCGTCTCTTGGGCGCGCTTCCCAGCGGATGAAGAAACACGCTGACAAGAGACGTCTGGATCCTCCGTGTTTCTCTCCTGGTGACCTGGTCTGGCTTGCTTCCCAGTACATCCGATTGAAGATACCTTCCTACAAGCTGGGCCCTCGCTACATCGGGCCGTTTAAGGTCCTCAGCAAGATCAATGAGGTATCCTACAAGCTACAGCTCCCGGCCACGATGAGGATACCCAACTCCTTCCACGTCTCTCTGCTCAAGCCGGTTGTCCTTGGTCCCTTCTCCGCTGCTGCCAGTCCGGCCCCTCCTCCTATTGCCGATGATGACATCTATGCGGTAAGGGATATCGTGGCCATGAAGACCGTACGAGGTCGACAGTTCTTCCTGGTGGACTGGGAAGGGTATGGTCCTGAGGATAGGTCTTGGGAGCCCAGGGAGAACGTGGGCACTCCTCTTATCCGTGCCTTCATGTCCCGGTTGCGGGGAGGGGGGCGTGGGGGGGGGGGTACTGTCACGCTCCCCGGGTCCTCACCCCCGTTCCCCGGCTCACCTGCCACGCTCTCCGCTCCCCAGTCACCGGATTCCGTCCGTCCCAGGGCCCCGGGCCCCCGATCCCGGCGCCCGACAGCTTCCCTGGTCCGGGCCGGCTCCCCTGCGTCCTCCTCGCAGCCTCCTTCCCTGGCTTCTGGCACCCGGGCGGCGCGCATGCGCATTAGGGCGCGCGCGCGGTCACTGACCCTTTCTTAAAGGGCCAGCGTCCATTAACAGGAAATGAGGTTGCACAGGTACAGGGTATATAAGGGGTCATTGTCCAAGGGGGCGGGGCCTGATCTTCGTGTTCCCTGAGCTAGGAGTCAGGTCTCCTGGTGTTACTGTGCTCGTACTCACCTATCTCTCTTTGTAGAGCCGTGCCTGCTTCGCCATCCAGTCTGCCGTGTCCTGATCCCCGCACGCTGTCCGTCTGCCATCTGACAGTCCGTACCATCCCGGATCCCTGCGGTGACCCGTCATCTTGCTCCAGAGGTTCCGGACCCCGCCTGATATCACCTCGGCCTCCGAACCGGAGCTACGTCACCAAGACCACCTTCTGTGACTCCGTGGTCCCTGGGACTCCTCCGCTGCCTTCACTTGCACGGACTGTTCTACTGCCCATCAGTGCTTCAGCTGCCGGACTCCCTACCACCATCTCAGAGAGTTCGGTCCAGTGGATCCACCTCCTGGGTCTGCCCGACCGCCCGGCCGTGACAGTATGTCGGGGCCCCTGGGGGTGTGGTTGGGGTTGACGGAGGATTAACCCTTACCATTTGGTGCTCCTGAGCCAGTGTAGGTAACGGCTGGGAGCAAGTTGAGGTTTTTTATTGCTCGGTTATGGGAATCACCAGGGTTTTGGTAGCTTCAAGGACCTTACCATATTGCAAATTTTATTGGTTATGTATTCTTGTTAATAAAATGGCTGCTATGGCCAAAATTATCCAAAGATAAATTTGTGTCTGTGTAATTACTTTTAAATAAGAAATGGGAATGGAGGTGTGGGGTATGAAAGGAAGACCGGAGTCAACAATTCCAGGGTCAAGAGTTGAGTCAACATCTGGCCGAAAGATCTTCCAGGGAAAGATTTGCTTCTTCTATGGTCACCTTAGGAGCTCCTTAGTGCCATGATCACTGTTCTGGCAGCAATGCTGCATCCTCTAGTAGTATCTGTTCCTTGTCTTAATCATCATCATTTATTTCTTATCATTAAATGAATACTCCTCTTCCTCCCCCAACTCGGTCACACAGATATCCATATCTGATTGTGTGGCCAGAAACAACAATATGCACCAGTCATCTGTCAACTTGTCTCCCACCTGGTCAATCTGCTGGTGATGCAGTTGCTGCTGTGTCAATCAATGGATTCCACCACCATTGAGGAATTAACGTGCCCTCACAGAAAGACAGCCATTTTTTGCAAAAATAAGTGCCCGATCAGTCCTCTTATGTGCAAGAGCACGTGGTCTCCACAGTTCGGTTCTTGTTCTAACAGCTGATGATTATCCACCTGGTCGTACATCTCCTCGTTGACAGAAGGGACCCCAAACCCAACAGCAACTGGGCAGAACGTTGCATTCACTGCCCCACAGGTGAGTATCATAAAGTTGTTTTTTTATGTTCTACAGAGCGGCCTGGGCTCTTATATACAGTATTCTAGAATGCCGGGCTCACTGGTGGTGGGAAAACCCGGTGACAGGTTCCCTTTAACCCTTTAGTGAAAGGGCCACGATTTTCGTTCCTGACTGGTGTTTTATTTTAAGTGGCAATAACTCCGGAACGCTCCAATATATCCCAGTGATTTTGAAATTGTTTTTTTCAAGACACATTATTCTTTATGTTAATGGTGAATTTAGGTCGCTAGTATTTTGCGTTTATTTATGATAAAAAAATATAAGAAATTTGACACAAATTTAATTTTTTTTTTGTAATTTTCAAATTTTGATCTTTTTAATCCAGATAGTCACATCACACACACAAAAAGTTAATAAATAACATTTACCTAATGTCTGATTTACAGTCAGGGCCAGAAATATTTGGACAGTGACACAAGTTTTGTTATTTTAGCTGTTTACAAAAACATGTTCAGAAATACAATTATATATATAATATGGGCTGAAAGTGCACACTCCCAGCTGCAATATGAGAGTTTTCACATCCAAATCGGAGAAAGGGTTTAGGAATCATAGCTCTGTAATGCATAGCCTCCTCTTTTTCAAGGGACCAAAAGTAATTGGACAAGGGACTCTAAGGGCTGCAATTAACTCTGAAGGCATCTCCCTCGTTAACCTGTAATCAATGAAGTAGTTAAAAGGTCTGGGGTTGATTACAGGTGTGTGGTTTTGCATTTGGAAGCTGTTGCTGTGACCAGACAACATGCGGTCTAAGGAACTCTCAATTGAGGTGAAGCAGAACATCCTGAGGCTGAAAAAAAAGAAAAAATCCATCAGAGAGATAGCAGACATGCTTGGAGTAGCAAAATCAACAGTCAGGTACATTCTGAGAAAAAAGGAATTGACTGGTGAGCTTGGGAACTCAAAAAGGCCTGGGCGTCCACGGATGACAACAGTGGTGGATGATCGCCGCATACTTTCTTTGGTGAAGAAGAACCCGTTCACAACATCAACTGAAGTCCAGAACACTCTCAGTGAAGTAGGTGTATCTGTCTCTAAGTCAACAGTAAAGAGAAGACTCCATGAAAGTAAATACAAAGGGTTCACATCTAGATGCAAACCATTCATCAATTCCAAAAATAGACAGGCCAGAGTTACATTTGCTGAAAAACACCTCATGAAGCCAGCTCAGTTCTGGAAAAATATTCTATGGACAGATGAGACCAAGATCAACCTGTACCAGAATGATGGGAAGAAAAAAGTTTGGAGAAGAAAGGGAACGGCACATGATCCAAGGCACACCACATCCTCTGTAAAACATGGTGGAGGCAACGTGATGGCATGGGCATGCATGGCTTTCAATGGCACTGGGTCACTTGTGTTTATTGATGACATAACAGCAGACAAGAGTAGCCGGATGAATTCTGAAGTGTACCGGGATATACTTTCAGCCCAGATTCAGCCAAATGCCGCAAAGTTGATCGGACGGCGCTTCATAGTACAGATGGACAATGACCCCAAGCATACAGCCAAAGCTACCCAGGAGTTCATGAGTGCAAAAAAGTGGAACATTCTGCAATGGCCAAGTCAATCACCAGATCTTAACCCAATTGAGCATGCATTTCACTTGCTCAAATCCAGACTTAAGACGGAAAGACCCACAAACAAGCAAGACCTGAAGGCTGCGGCTGTAAAGGCCTGGCAAAGCATTAAGAGGGAGGAAACCCAGCGTTTGGTGATGTCCATGGGTTCCAGACTTAAGGCAGTGATTGCCTCCAAAGGATTCGCAACAAAATATTGAAAATAAAAATATTTTGTTTGGGTTTGGTTTATTTGTCCAATTACTTTTGACCTCCTAAAATGTGGAGTGTTTGTAAAGAAATGTGACAATTCCTACAATTTCTATCAGATATTTTTGTTCAAACCTTCAAATTAAACGTTACAATCTGCACTTGAATTCTGTTGTAGAGGTTTCATTTCAAATCCAATGTGGTGGCATGCAGAGCCCAACTCGCGAAAATTGTGTCACTGTCCAAATATTTCTGGACCTAACTGTACATCAGCGCCGTCTGGTTTGTAAAACATTCTTTACTGTTGTTAGGATGTTGGAAGATTTAAAAATATAACAGTAATTTTTCATTTTCATTTTTCATTTTTTCTTTCAAGGAAATTCAAAAAACGTATTTTTTCCATTTTGAAGTGACCTAGGTATTGGAACTCCCCTCCCAACGTGATAGAATTCTAAAACAGCGCCCTTCAACGTATTCAAAACTGCTGTTAGGTGCTTTATTAACCCTTCACGTGCTTTTCAGGAGTTAATGAAAATTGCCATGACAGCAATGAAAAATGCTATTTTTTACCACTTATATGTTGCTAACTTTTAAGACACTGTCACGCTAGGTGCAGGGAAGTACCAAGCGAGTGGCGAAAGGTAAGGGTAGGGGACCCCTGCGTCTAGGGAAAGGGGAGATGGTGACCTCTGACCAAACCTACCGCTGGTCCCTGGGGTCCTTCACCACCCTAGATAGGTTCCGCACCTTTGCGCCGAGCCGAATACCTGACCCTAGGTATCCCTAGTGCTGGACCCTAAATAGGGAACGGGTTGGATGAAATCTTCATCAACCCCACTAAACGCTAAAGGAAGACACAAGGAGAACACACGGGGGAAAGTGTATGAACTAGTTATCCACAGATGACTCAGGCAGACGTTCAGCAAAGCTACAGCAACAATACCACAGACGAGTACAAGCCACCTGCTTGCAAACAGAGTTTGAATGAACTGAAAAATATCACCAGCACTAGTCCAGGGAAGATTTTAGTATTTAAGCACCAAGAGAATACTGATAATCAGCAGCTGGGTGGAAGTTGAGCTCCTGCTGGGTTCTAAAGGGGAAGAGATGAATCCAGCAGGAAAGTGACCTATACCAATGAATACTGACAGCAGGAACAATGGAAAGTCAGGGAGCATTTTGCATAGTCAAACGCTGTGACCTTCTATTGCCAGAAAGCACATGACTGTGTCACCCGTGACACAATTAGAGAATGTTGAAATGGAGAAAGGCTTTGGGGTATTCTTGCCAACCTACGGGCAGAATGACCAATTGGCATTAGGCATTGACACTGGTTAACACTTATTAGAAGAACATGAACCCTTCACACTAAGGTCGTTATTTGTCCGTGACTTTCCTTGACAAACATGAAGACCACACAATCAAGGTCTAAGGATGAGGTTAAAGAAGGTCCCCCATATTCTGTTAACCATCTAGATGCTGTAGTCGTTATTGACCGCAGCATCTAAGGGGTTATACGGCCATGGTCGGTGCCAAGACTGATGCAGCTGATTGATAGATAAGATTGATGATCCAGTCAATGGACTGAGAGATAAATGAAGGCTATGTGAGTAGATGGGTAGATAGGACAACAATATGGCTGAGACGCTTGTGATGTCATCTATCAGCACAGACAATGCGCAGGTCCCATTTGTTTTTACGTTCCATTGCAGGTCATATACCGGCCCCGAGGGTCATCTCTTTTTTTTTTTTGTCTGTGGACCAAAGAAGAGCTGTATTAGTTCTGAGGAATGTGGACCGGCCGCACTCCAGCCATTGTTTGGCGCTTGTAAAGTTCAGCTTGTTCTACAGTCATTGATTAGAGAGAAGATGAAAGCTTCCCCCTGACACCTCGGCAGGTTCACATGTTTAACATTTCTGCCCTGGGGACGGCTAAGCGTGGTGCAAACACTGACATATCTGACACGGGCGTCTGAGATTATTTTACTTCAATATATTTTTGGAAAAACACCATTGTTTACATCACTTAAAGGGAACCTGTCACCAGATTTTTACCTATTAAACTAAACGTCTCCCCTTCTGCGGCTCCTGGGCTGCATTCTATGAAGGTGCACCTTGGCCCTGACTCCCCTTCCAGACCCCAAAAATAACTTTATAAAATTGGCCGTTAGGTATGCTAATTACCTTGGTTGGCCAGATGGGCGGGCTCATTTTCTGATCCTTTCCTGCCATCCTTCTTCCTTGATTGATGGGATGACGCCCTCCGTCATCCTTCTCGTCGCATTTTCAAATCTCACGCCTGTGCAGAGTCATGTCCGCTCGCGCAGGCGCAGTTTGCTCTGCCATATCGCGTGCAGATCAGAAAACATAGCTGCCCTAGCTCGCGCCGGTGAGCTAAATACACAGGCGCGAGATTATGGGTGGGTACGAGCATGGCGCTGGTGAGGTTGGCGCTGTGCATGACCTCACGAGCGCCATGCTCATACCCACCCATAATCTCGCGCCTGCACATTTAGCTTACCGGCGCGAGCTAGGGCAGCTATGTTTTCTGCTCTGCCCGCGATATGGCAGCGCGAACTGCGCCTGCGCGAGCAGACCTAACTGCACAGGCGCGAGATTTGAAAATGCGACGAGGAGGATGACGGAGGGCGTCATCCTGTCAATTAAGGAAGGAGGACGGCGATCAGTGGCTGGAGGGGGATAAAGGAGCAGAAAATGAGCCCGCCCATCTGGCCAACCAAGGTAATTAGCGTACCTATTGGCCAAGTTTTATAGTTATTTTTGGGGTCTGGAAGGGGAGTCAGGGCCAAGGTGACCTTCATAGACCACAGCCCAGGAGCTGCAGAAGGAGGGACTTTTAGTTTAATAGGGAAAAATCTGGTGACAGGTTCCCTTTAACGAGAGAAAATGTATATGAGATATGGTTTACAATCATGATAGAACTGAAAAATGTTCACGTGTCCTCACCAGCTACACTGATGGTACTTGGTGGTAACCAAAAACCTGTTATACCCCCTTTGTTTTTTCCTCCCCTTCTTCCAAGAGCCATAACTTTTTATTTTTCCGTCATAAGAGGGCTTGTTTTTTGCAGGAAGAGTTGTACTTTTGAATGACACCATCCATTCTGCCCCATATCGTACTGGAAAAAAGGCAAAAAAAAAAAATTCCAATTGCGGTGACATTGCAAAACAAAAGCGCAATTGCATGATCAGTTTTTGTGTTTTTTTATTTACCGTGTTCCCTATATGGTAAAATGAACCTGGCATTATGATTCCCCCACATCAGTACGAGTTTGTAGATACCAAACATGTTTAGTTTTAATTTTATCTAAGTGCTAAAAGCAAAATTCAGAAGTTTGTAAAAAAATAAATAAATAAATAAATAAAATGAATTATGTTTTTGGCGCCATTTTCTGAGACCCGCAGCGTCCTCATTTGTTGGCATCTGGGGCCGTGTGAGGTCTTATTTTTTGCGTCTTGAGATCACATTTTTGCTTAAATGTGTTGTTTTGATCGCCTGTTTAAATGCAATGTTGCGGAGACCAAAAAACGTAATTTTGTCGTTTTGATTTTTTCCTCGCTAAGCAGTTTACAGATCAGATTGATTGATTTTATATTTTGACAGATCGGGCGTTTCTGAACGCAGCGATACCAAATATGTCTATTTGAAATCGAATGTAAAATATCTTAAAGGGAACCTGTCAGCAGAATTTTTGCAATTAAACTAAAAGATTCCCCCCTCTGCAGCTCCGGGGCTGCTTCTAGAAAGGTTCCTGTTGCTATTGTGCCTCCTTTCAGACCTAAATAAACACTTTATAAAATATTACCTTTTTGTATGAAAATGTATTTTTATGGTCACGGGGGCGGGCTGTATTTCGTCCATTATTCGACCTCCTGCCGCTGTACGCCGTCCCCCATTGCTCATTTACATATATGAGGACACCCTCCTCATGTAACTGTGTCCTCCCGAGGTCTTGCGCATGCTCAGTGGCACTCTCGCGGGACTGAGGACTGTGCAAAGCGTGAACGCTGGAGAGGTGATTGCGCAGGCGCGAGATTATGGGCGGCGCTGTGATTGTCATCATCAGCATCATCCAAGTACTTGCCTGTTACGGGGGCTGTCGGATAATAAGGGAATGGAAGGCTATCCGACAGTCAGGGTCCACCGTGCAGAGCTCTGCTGCAGAGTAGGGCAGAGGATAGGGGAAACCTGTACCACCAAAGCGGTACTGACACTGTTGCGTCACCAAGACCAATAGCGGCGTATACTGTTTAAGTCACAGCAACTACCTCTTAGCATAACATAGGAGTGGAAATGCAAAAGAGTGAGGAATACAACATAAAAGTGCAAAGAAGTCTCACAGTCTGTGAGCGTGAAAGCACCTGTCTCAGTTAACAGTCACAGAGACTAGGTGTAGTGTGTGCAATATGGCACCTACCTATGTCCGCTCCACTTGTGGTGCAAGGATACGGACAGCAGCAAGGCTGCTAGCTTGAAACTCCTGCCTATGACCGCTCCCCTAGTGTGCGAGGATACGGACTGCTGCAGGAGGCAGCGTAGTGGAGCGTTACCCTAGAAGGCAACGACCACCTAACCTACCTATGTCCGCTCCATTAAGGTGCGAGGACATGGACAACAGTACGGCTGAAAGGTACAGGAGCGCTACCCTACCGATAGCGCTAACCTCAGAGTAGAACCACAAGGCCCAGTCAGACCATGTGCAGCAAGCACCTGCCTATGTCCGCTCCACTAAGGTGCGAGGATACGGACCACAGCATAAGCTGCAAGGTACAAGAGCGTTACCCTACCGATAACGCTCACCTAGATAGAATAGGTGCCGCAAGGGACATGCACAGAGTGTCTACTCCTATGCAGGAACCAAGAGGACTGAGCGCCGGGCGGCGTGCATCAGGGTCTTATATAGACTCTGTGCCTCATCCAAGATGGAGGACACGAGCCAATCCGCTCCGAGAATCGTCAGCAATGACGTCACGCTGGCCTATCACAGAGCAAAGCATCATAAGCACATGACCAGCGGCCAATCGGCTTAGAATGTGTCAGAGACATGTGACCTCGTGTCAGCGATGATGACACCCGCACATGTGCAGTGGCTCCAAGATAGGACTTAGTCTCCAGCGCTCGCACATGCTCAGTAGCATGGAATCAGAACATAGTCTCCAGCGCCACACATCTGGGACCAAGATATAGCGTAGCCAGACCACAGCAAAGGATAAGGAGACAGGCAGATCCCCAGAAACGGGAACCGTAACAGTTGCCCATAATCTCGTGCCCGCACTTTTCCCTCTGCCTCCACCGTTATGCGCAAGCGCTGGCCATATGAACCCACGTTACCTATTACCCATCTTTCCCTGGAGCAGGAAATAGATGGGAGGCGCAGCACACCACCGATCAATAGAGAAGACGCGCTTGCGCATAACAGTGGAGGCAGAGGGAAAAGCGCGGACACGAGATTATGGACGAGTACTTGGATGACGCTGCTGATGACCATCACAGCGCAGCCCATAATCTCGCGCCTGCGCAATCACCTCACCACCAGCGTTCACGCTTTTGCACAGTGCTCACTCCCGCGAGAATGCCACTTGCATGCGCGAGACCTCGGGAGGACACAGGTACATAAGGGGGGGCATCCTCATGTATGTAAATGAGCAATGAGGGATGGTATACAGCGGCAGGGGTGCGAATAACGGACGAAATACAGCCCGTCCCCGTGACCATAAAACCACATTAGCATACAAAAAGGTAAGAATTTATAAAGTGTTTATTTAGGTCTGAAAGGGGGCACAATAACAACAGGAACCTTTCCAGAAGCAGCCCAGGAGCTGCAGAACGGGAATCTTTTAGTTTAAATGCGAAAATTCTGCTGACAGGTTCCCTTTAAAGCTCGTGACAATGAAAACAATGACAGGGAAAGAGCAAATAATTAATTAATTAATTAATTAATTAATTTATTTAAAAAAAAAAAGCACTTACTTTTGCATTGGCACCAAATTTATCACATGCAGCTTTTTGGTAAATTTGTTTCTAAGTCCACCGGTAGAAAAGAATGAAAAAATTGACTTAATGAAAAATGCAAATTACGAATTTAGTATTTCAATTTCTTAATGTTTACAAATTCTTCTCTTGCTGTCAGTGAATTAAAACACTGTTGTTTCCATTCAGAGGCATTAATCCTGCACAAATCTAGTCCTGAGAGGAGCAAAGACAATGCTGTGTGGACTCCAGACTGACACATTGTAGCAAACTGAGGCACTTGTGCTGCAGCTGTGTTCAGCTCACAGAGCATTACCCAGACTGGATACATTTGTATACATTAAGCAGGATGAGTTGTGCGCAGGATTAATGTATCCGGAGACTTGTTCTCATTCACTAGCAGCAAGCAGAGATTTTGATAATGGTAATTGAACGCTGTGGACTCCAGACTGATACATTGTAGCGAACTGAGGCATTTGTGTTGCAGCTGTGTTCAGCTCACAGAGCATTGTACAGACTGGATACAATTGTATGCATTGAGCAGGATGAGCTGTGCGCAGGATTAATGTATCCAGAGACGTTTTCTCATTCACTAGCAGCAAGCAGAGATTTTGAAGATGGTAATTGAACCTCTGTGGACTCCAGACTGATACATTGTAGCAAACTGAGGCCTTTGTGCTGCAGCTGTGTTCAGCTCACAAAGTATTGTCCAGACTGGATACAATTGTATGCATTGAGCAGGATGAGCTGTGCGCAGGATTAATGTATCCGGAGACGTGTTCTCATTCACTTGCAGCAAGCAGAGATTTTGATAAGGGTAATTGAACCTCTGTGGACTCCAGACTGATACATTGTAGCAAACTGAGGCCTTTGTGCTGCAGCTGTGTTCAGCTCACAAAGTATTGTCCAGACTGGATACAATTGTATGCATTGAGCAGGATGAGCTGTGCGCAGGATTAATGTATCCGGAGACGTGTTCTCATTCACTAGCAGCAAGCAGAGATTTTGATAAGGGTAATTGAACCTCTGTGGACTCCAGACTGATACATTGTAGCAAACTGAGGCCTTTGTGCTGCAGCTGTGTTCAGCTCACAGAGGATTGTCCAGACTGGATACAATTGTATGGACTGAGCAGGATGAGCTGTGCGCAGGATTAATGCATCCAGCGACATGTTCTCATTCACTAGCAGCAAGCAGAGATTTTAAAAATGGTGAATAATTCAAAGTATATTGGGATGTTCTAGAACTGTACAGTTCTGCAGTGCCTGTTCTTGGTGACCGTTCTCTCCCATGTTCCCGTCACCACATTCACCTTGGCAGGGTCCCCTGGTTCCCGTATATACCGTATACTGACAGATGGTGGATATCTGAGCAATGGAAACAGGTAAATCAGGGGGGATGTAACCAAATACAAACACAGCTGGTCCGTTCCCACCGAGGACGCTGCACCAAGCCGCACAATACTCAGGAAGATGACAAGGACTGAGGACTGGGGGGATCATTCTTTTCTTTTTCCTTTGGTTGTTTGTTATTTCGTATAATTTTTTATGTGTTTTCTGGCAATTTTTAAGCCCAAGTTAAAGGGAACCAGTCACCAGATTTTTCCCTATTAAACTAAATGTCTCCCCTTCTGCGGCTCCTGGGCTGCTTTCTATGAAGGTGCACCTTGGCCCTGACTCCCCTTCCAGACCCCAAAAATAACTTTATAAAACTTGGCCGTTAGGTATGCTAATTACCTGTGTTGGCCAGATGGGCGGGCTCATTTTCTGCTCCTGTCCCCCCTCCTGCCGCTGATCACCGTCCTCCTGTCTTGATTGACGTGATGACACCTCAGTCATCCTCCTCGTTGCATTTTCAAATCTTACGCCTGTGCAGTTAGGTCGGCTCGCGCAGGCGCGGTCATTCCAATAGCACTGACACTGATGAAAGCTGCCGGCCACTGTGCGCTGGCTACACAGGAGGACGCTGTGCGACATGGGTGCCATGGACGATGAGTGCACTGTTGTAGTTTTTTGCATTAGACTGAACGAAGACAAATTTACCAGGATGGGGACAGCATATACCAGTAGGGGCCCAACAGGGGGACATTATACACCAGGAGGCCCCAGGAGGGGGATCATAGCTACCAAGAGGGGCCCAGGATGGGGACATATATACCAGGAGGAGGGGGACAGTAGATACCAGGAAGAGGACAGTATATACCAGGTGGGGCCCAGCAGAGCGACAGTATACACCAGGGGGACCCCAGGAGGGGCATCATAGATACCAAAAGGGGCCCAGAATGGGGACATATATACTAGGAGGGGGACAGTATATACAAGGTGGGGCCAAGCAGAGGGACAGTATACACCAGGAGGACCCCAGGAGAGGAACCATAGATACTAAGAGGGGCCCAGGATGGGGACATTAGATACCAGGAAGTGGACAGTATATACCAGGTGGGGCCCACCAGGGGGACATTATACACCAAGAGGGCCCCAGGAGGGGCATCATAGATACCAAAAGGGGCCCAGAATGGGGACATATAAACTAGGAGGGTGACAGTAGATACCAGGAAGAGGACAGTATATACAAGGTGGGGCCAAGCAGAGGGACAGTATACACCAGGAGGACCCCAGAAGAGGAACCATAGATACTAAGAGGGGCCCAGGATGGGGACATTAGATACCAGGAAAAGGACAGTATATACCAGGTGGGGACCAGCAGAGGGACAGTAAACACCAGGAGGGGGACAGTAGATACCAGGAAGTCGACAGTATATACCAGGTGGGGCCCAGCAGAGCGACAGTATACACCAGGGGACCGCAGGAGGGGGACCATAGATACTAAGAGGGGCCCAGGATGGGGACATTAGATACCAGGAAGTGGACAGTATATACCAGGTGGGGCCCAGCAGAGGGACAGTAAACACCAGGAGGGGAACTGTAGATACCAGGAGGTGGACAGTATATACCCAGAGGGGCACAGGATGGGATATATATACCAGGATGGGGTATATATATATATATATATATATATATATATATATATATACACACACACACATACCAGGATGTGGGCTAGAATGGGGACCATATATACTCGGATGGAACATATATGCCAGGATGGGGGACATACTTACCAGGATGGGGGGCATAAATACTAGGATGGTGGACATATTTACGAGGAAGGCACCCAGGATGGGGGACATTAATGGGGGGGCAACTTGTATGTCTTTGTGGGATTTGGAATGCTAAATGTATACTGTATATACATCTGACCAACATAAGGGGGGCCCAGGCCCAAATTTTGCACCAGGGCCCACTGAACTCTAGTTACGCCAGTGAATGGAGCTGTCAATCTAGGACAGGAAGGTGGCACCAGGCAGGGATGTACTTTTCATACATTGCTCCACCCCCAATGTCCTTCCAGTCTCATTAGCATATATGTTCAGAATTAGATTGTTCTCAGCACTGGAGCAGTGATTAGGAGTCATCCCGGTATCATTCATCATTTGTTGGTGTATGGAGGGGGGCAGGGTCCAAAATCGATGACCAAATTATTCCTTCACTTTCCCTACAGAGCGTACATTTAACACGCACAAATTTAGACTCCTAATACTCGCTGTAACTTTTGCATTCTGTTCATGAACCAGAAAGCACAGACTGAACACCGGCACAGTTATAGAGACATCCGTCCCCTCTCCTCCTGCTGCTGGTGTAAAGGTCAGCACACGCTGCACATCCTTGCATTTTCTCCATGAACCAGAAGTCACAGGATGAGCAGAACATGGAGAGGGCAGTGACCAGAACATTTTTTGACCCCATTTGTGGCCTACATGACTGTGCCGCCTCCGTAGATGCGCTGTTATCACTGCAGATGCTCTGTGCCGCAAAACCCTAAAAAGAAACCCAAGAAGATACCGCAGGATTTTGTGCAATCCCCCCCCCACCCCCACACGCACATCTCCATTTTCATTTCCGATATTGGCAGTAAATTTCATTGTGTTTTGTGCACTTCCCGGCTCTTGCGCCTTGTTTAACCGAGCCGTGATCATAATAACATTTGTAAATGCGCACAATTAGGCACAGCGGTGCCGGGGCGGCCGCTTAACGAAGGGAAACAACGGTCCGGCTCCCAATCCGGGTGTTATCCACCTGTCTGCATTGTATTCTGTGCACATCCAATCTTCCTCCCATCCTCCGATAAATTAGATATTTTATTTTTCCATCTTTAACCCCGCTGAGCTAAACGGCGGTGGGACCAATTCAGGTTTCATTAGTTAGCCGGCATCGGCGCCATCTCTTCAGGAATCACTAACAGCAATCACACAGAGCGCGACCGCAAGGGCTGAATACAGAGCGGCCGCGTAGGCTCGAGCCGGCAGCCGAAAGAAGACAGAGACCCCATCCGGAGTTCCCATATACCTGCTCTGTAATGGAGGTTATGGGCGAGGGTAATTGCAGAGCGGATCGGGGGTAGGTGTCCAAAAGCATAAAAAAGAGAAAAAGCCATCGGCCATAATTTCATTGCAAAGCGTCACCCCCCCATTCCTCTCTCCCCGGGGTCTGTCGATGGTCTCTTAGCTCCTCTTGTCAGGCGGCACACGTAGACCTCTCCGCAGAGATTCAGACAGTACGGCACAATTGTTTTTTTTTTTTCTTTCTTTCTTTTTCGCAAAGCTGAGAACATACGTTCCCCATACTGCTGCCTTAACCCTTACACTGCCAGGGATTTTGGGACACACATACATATATATATACAGTATGTACACACACATATACATACATACATACACACATACAGTACAGACCAAAAGTTTGGAAACACCTCCTCATTCAAAGAGTTTTCTTTATTTTCATGACTCTAAAAATTGTAGATTCACATTGAAGGCATCAAAACTATGAATTACCACATGTGGAATGAAATACTTAAAGTGTGAAACATCTGAAAATATGTCTTATATTCTAGGTTCTTCACAGTAGCCACCTTTTGCTTTGGTTACTACTTTGCACACTCTTGGCATTCTCTTGATGAGCTTCAAGAGGTGGTCACCGGAAATGGTTTTCCAACAGTCTTGAAGGAGTTCCCAGAGATGCTTAGCACTTGTTGGCCCTTTTGCCTTCACTCTGCGGTCCAGCTCACCCCAAAACATCTCGATTGGGTTCAGGTCTGGTGACTGTGGAGGCCAGGTCATCTGGCGTAGCACCCCATCACTCTCCTTCTTAGTGAAATAGCCCTTACACAGCCTGGAGGTGTGTTTGGGGTCATTGTCCTGTTGAAAAATAAATTATGGTCCAACTAAACGCAAACCGGATGGAATAGCACGCCGCTGCAAGATGCTGTGGTAGCCATGCTGGTTCTGTATGCCTTCAATTTTGAATAAATCCCCAACAGTGTCACCAGCAAAGCACCCCCACACCATCACACCTCCTCCTCCATGCTTCACGGTGGAAACCAGCCATGTAGAGTCCATCCGTTCACCTTTTCTACAAAGACAGGGTGGTTGGATCCAAAGATCTCAAATTTGGACTCATCAGACCAAAGCACAGATTTCCACTGGTCTAATGTCCATTCCTTGTGTTCTTTTGCCCAAACAAGTCTCTTCTGCTTGTTGCCTGTCCTTAGCAGTGGTTTCCTAGCAGCTATTTTACCATGAAGGCTGCTGCACAAAGTCTCCTCTTAACAGTTGTTCTAGAGATGGGAAGGTGTGTCCAAACTTTTGGTCTGTACTGTACATATACATACATATATCACAGTGTGTATATATATTTATTATATATTCTGGATCAAACTATACAATCCATATAACGACTCAATTTACACTCACGGACGTCTTCATGCAATTTCGCTTTGTATAATGGCCACTCACACGCTGAGCATCTTTCCCGGCACTTGACAGCTGATTTAATCAGCCATCATGTGCCTCTAACAGGCGCAGGTGGATCGGAGATTAACCAGGTACATCCCGCGTCTTTCTCTGACAGCGGCGTTTAACAGGCGCCGATAGGAAAGACCGACCATCTACAGCAGCATGACATGATCGTGGGGTGGGGTGCCGATGGGTTGTCATGTCATCCGGAGGTCAGCTCATGGCTCCTGGGTCTATCATCCTGATCCTCCTGTGTACGCCAGCTGGGAGCGACGTTCATAGGAGATCGTGATTTGTGCTGTACATTGCTGTATATAGTGCCAGTGCGCAGACGATCGCAGCTTCAATTCCCCCAAGAGACTTTAGTATAATATTTCATACAATATTCAATTAATATTGTGCTAAATTAAATATATTAAATTGCTATTGTATTAAATGAATACAAAAAGTATTAAATTATATTCAATTAATATTGCATTAAATATATTAATACATTAAATTTTGTAAAAAGATTTAAAAAAGTTTTAAAAATTTTTTAAAAAACAGAAGTTAAAAATCACCCCCCTTTTGCCCAATAACAAAACAATTATATATATAAAAAAAAAATAATAAATTACCTTGGGACTCCCGCTAATTCTGATAATGGACGGGCCGCAGCACTGATTGAGCAGCATTTCCCTATATAGTGGAGATTGCGGTCACCGGTTGCCACCACAATGCTCATTTCAAGTCATTGTGAGTGGGTAGAAATGGAAGCACCATAGAAAAACAAAAATAAAAAGGGGCTGCACGGCTGAATCTGTGCTTGGGCCCCCTCCATTGTCACAATGGGAAAGGTGGGAATCCCAAAACATTGGGCTGCCACGGATCTTAAATGGATGGCATAGCCTAAGCAATAACCCATCACTTTACAAGAAGGCAATAGCGCTCTGGAGGGAATCAGTCAGCAGTTTTTTGCTGCGTAATCTAAGATAAGAATGAGGTAGGGACAGAGACCCTCATTCCAGTGATGTGTCACTTACTGGACTGTGTGGCTGTTTCAATAAAAACAGTGTTTTATCAGCAGGAGATTATCACTTGGTGCCTCCAGATACAACCACATGCCCAGCAATAATTAGAAGCTTTCTGCCTATGTACAGTCTACACAGAAAGCTGCAAAATATTGTTGAGGGCGGCGTTATACACCGTGGTGTGGGGGGGGGGCGGCGTTATACACCGTGGTGTGGGGGGCGGCGTTATACACCGTGGTGTGGGGGGCGGCGTTACACACCGTGGTGTGGGGGGGCGGCGTTACACACCGTGGTGTGGGGGGCGGCGTTACACACCGTGGTGTGGGGGGCGGCGTTACACACCGTGGTGTGGGGGGACGGCGTTACACACCGTGGTGTGGGGGGACGGCGTTACACACCGTGGTGTGGGGGGACGGCGTTACACACCGTGGTGTGGGGGGACGGCGTTATACACCGTGGTGTGGGGGGGCGGAGTCATACAGAGCGCAGCACTTTAAGCTCTGCTAGATCTGCATCAGAGAATAGTGCGACTATATCACAGCTGCTACAAATCAGTAAACTAAGTGATACATCGCTGAAATCAGGGTCTCTGCCCCTACATCATGCTGCTTGTAAGATTACCTGCTGACAGATCCCCTTTACGGCAATATTGTAATCTTTTCAACAGTCCAATGAGTTCCTCCACAAAAAAAAAAATAAAAAAATGTCTGCCAATTTTCCCATACCAATAATGAAAGCATTGTGGGAGCGTCACATTCAGCAAATAACCCATCCAGACACAAGTTACAGATCTGCAGCGTGTGAACAGGGGGGACGGCCACAATTACAACTCATCTGAGCAGTGTGACAGGAGGGGGAGGCAAAACACTTTTCTTATGGCGATCAGCAATATTTAGAAAGCAGCTCTGGTTGGGAATAGTCGATTAACACAACCTGAAACACTCTGTGCTGCTAGAGACCGTGGTTTATTACTGTAGCCGCGGTCTGCTTTCACTTTTCATTAGGACTAATTCGGACAAATCGCTCACCTTCTTAAAAACTCTGTGCTGCTGTGGACCACACTCCTATTTTCTCCTCTTTCTCTCCTGAATTGTACAACCCTGTCCTCGTCATCCCCAGCCAAATCATCAGGTTACTGCCCCTCTATAAAATCAACATCCTGCCCTTCTGAAATACTCTGTGCTGCTGGTAAATGTTTCGTAGTAATCCATAACCTGCTCCATACAAGATCATCACATACTTTTCCTGAAATACTTTGTGCTGCTGGTGCAGGGGGTTTGTGTGTGCGGGAGGAGGGCGGGGTGAGGGTTGTAGTGGTCACTTTCACTATCAACTAGCAGAATGTTCATCTCAATTTTCTTCTTCAGAATAAGACACTGTCCCGGTCCTTACTACGATCACAAAAGACCACGTGGTCACTGCCCCATACAAGATCAGCACACTCCTCCCCTGCTGCCGCCATCACATATATCGTCACTGCCCCATACAAGATCAGCACACTCCTCCCCTGCTGCCGCCATCACATATATCGTCACTGCCCCATACAAGATCAGCACACTCCTCCCCTGCTGCCACCATCACATATATCGTCACTACCCCATACAAGATCAGCACACTCCTCCCCTGCTGCCACCATCACATATATCGTCACTGCCCCATACAAGATCAGCACACTCCTCCCCTGCTGCCGCCATCACATATATCGTCACTGCCCCATACAAGATCAGCACACTCCTCCCCTGCTGCCGCCATCACATATATCGTCACTGCCCCATACAAGATCAGCACACTCCTCCCCTGCTGCCGCCATCACATATATCGTCACTGCCCCATGCAAGATCTGCACCCTCCTCCCCTGCTGCCATCACATATATCATGCCCCATACAAGATCAGCACGCTCCTCCCCTGCTGCCATCACATATATCATCACTGCCCCATACAAGATCTGCACCCTCCTCCCCTGCTGCCATCACATATATCGTCACTACTCCATACAAGATCAGCACACTCCTCCCCTGCTGCCATCACATATATCATCACTGCCCCATACAAGATCTGCACCCTCCTCCCCTGCTGCCATCACATATATCGTCACTGCCCCATACAAGATCTGCACACTCCTCCCCTGCTGCCGCCATCACATATATCGTCACTGCCCCATACAAGATCAGCACACTCCTCCCCTGCTGCCACCATCACATATATCGTCACTGCCCCATACAAGATCAGCACACTCCTCCCCTGCTGCCATCACATATATCGTCACTGCCCCATACAAGATCAGCACACTCCTCCCCTGCTGCCATCACATATATCGTCACTGCCCCATACAAGATCTGCACACTCCTCCCCTGCTGCCGCCATCACATATATCGTCACTACTCCTTACAAGATCAGCACACTCCTCCCCTGCTGCCATCACATATATCGTCACTGCCCCATACAAGATCAGCACACTCCTCCCCTGCTGCCATCACATATATCGTCACTGCCCCATACAAGATCTGCACACTCCTCTCCTGTTGCCACCATCACATATATCGTCACTGCCCCATACAAGATCTGCACACTCCTCCCCTGCTGCCATCACATATATCGTCACTGCCCCATACAAGATCTGCACACTCCTCCCCTGCTGCCATCACATATATCGTCACTACTCCATACAAAATCAGCACACTCCTCCCCTGCTGCCATCACATATATCGTCACTACTCCATACAAGATCAGCACACTCCTCCCCTGCTGCCATCACATATATCGTCACTACTCCATACAAGATCAGCACACTCCTCCCCTGCTGCCTCCATCACATATATCATGGCCCATACAAGATCAGCACACTCCTCCCCTGCTGCCACCATCACATATATCGTCACTACTCCATACAAGATCAGCACACTCCTCCCCTGCTGCCATCACATATATCGTCACTGCCCCATGCAAGATCAGCACACTCCTCCCCTGCTGCCATCACATATATCGTCACTGCCCCATACAAGATCAGCACACTCCTCCCCTGCTGCCATCACATATATCGTCACTGCCCCATACAAGATCTGCACACTCCTCCCCTGCTGCCGCCATCACATATATCGTCACTACCCCATACAAGATCAGCACACTCCTCCCCTGCTGCCACCATCACATATATCGTCACTACTCCATACAAGATCAGCACACTCCTCCCCTGCTGCCATCACATATATCGTCACTGCCCCATACAAGATCAGCACACTCCTCCCCTGCTGCCATCACATATATCGTCACTGCCCCATACAAGATCAGCACACTCCTCCCCTGCTGCCATCACATATATCGTCACTGCCCCATACAAGATCTGCACCCTCCTCCCCTGCTGCCACCATCACATATATCGTCACTGCCCCATACAAGATCAGCACACTCCTCCCCTGCTGCCACCATCACATATATCGTCACTGCCCCATACAAGATCAGCACACTCCTCCCCTGCTGCCGCCATCACATATATCGTCACTACTCCATACAAGATCAGCACACTCCTCCCCTGCTGCCGCCATCACATATATCGTCACTACTCCATACAAGATCAGCACACTCCTCCCCTGCTGCCATCACATACATACATACACATACATACATACATACGTTACATACTTAGGTTGAAAAAAGACCTAGGTCCATCTAGTTCAACCTTCCTCCACCAGTTCTACATTTAGTCACTAAGTCATTTATAACCAACAATGTTTTGTGTACTGAGGAAATCATCCAGCCCTTTTTTAAAAGCTGTTATAGTATCTGCCATTACTACCTCTTGTGGTAGTGTATTCCACAGTCTGACCGCTCTAACTGTAAAGAACCCTTTCCTATTTAGGTGTCGGAATCGCTTTTCTTCCACTCGCAGTGAGTGCCCCCTGGTCCTTAGTACTGTCTTTGGAAGAAATAAGTCATGTGCCAGTCCTTTATATTGACCACACATGTATTTATACATATAAATGAGATCTCCTCTGAGACGTCTTTTTTCTAAGCTAAACATATCTAACTTTTTCAACCTGCCATCATACGGGCGGCCTCCATTCCTTGTAATAGTCTAGTTGCCGCCTTTGAACTGACTCTAACTTCTGAATGTCCTTTTTAAAATGTGGAGCCCAAAACTGGATCCCATATTCCAGATGTGGCCTTACAAGTGATTTATAGAGGGGTAACAATACGTTGGGATCACGGGATCTAATCTCTCTTTTTATACACCCTAGAATCTTGTTTGCTTTAGCAGCTGCTGCCTGACATTGAGTGCTGCTGCTCAGCTTATTTGTAATGAGAATACCCAAGTCCTTCTCCTGTTCTGTAGTCCCGAGTTTACTTCCATTTAATGTATACGCAGTTATAGGATTACTCCGTCCTAGGTGCATTACTTTACATTTATCAACATTAAATCTCATTTGCCAAGTATCTGCCCATTCTGACATCTTATCCAGATCTTTTTGTAATATTGTACTATCCAGGTCAGTTTTTAATATCCTACATAGTTTGGTGTCATCGGCAAAGACTGACACTGTACTATCAATCCCATCCACAAGGTCATTAATAAAGAGTAAAAAGAATCGGTCCTAGCACAGATGCCTGCGGTCCCCACTGCTGACTATAGCCCATTTAGAGAATGTACCATTTATGACTACTCTTTGTTTCCTATCTTTTAGCCAATTCCTTACCCAGTTGCATATTGTGTCCCCTAGTCCTTGCTTCTGGAGCTTTAGTATAAGGCTATTATGTGGTACAGTATCAAAGGCCTTTGCAAAGTCCAAATAAATCACATCAGCTGCATTACCAATATCCAGGTTTGAACTTACCCCCTCATATGTATGTATGTATGTACGTACATCTGTGTCTTTTGAAATCTCTATAAAGTAATATGTGGGAACTGGTGGACGCCGCGGTTTATTCCAAAGGGTCAGGGAACAAATCTAATGGCAAAGAATATTTATTGTAAAAACACAAGGAAAAAAAACTAAATAATAAAGGCTTCACGTTCCTCCCGGCTACGCCGTCTCCATCTTGTATCCGTGTTTCTCTAATTCAGCTCTGAAAAACAAAAAACGTGCAGGATGAAAAGGGTGCAAATGAGAATAAAGACCCCCGCACCCCAGGGAAGGGCCAGCAACCACATCTTAAAGTGGTTTTTTGGATATCAGATGCACTATCCTCAATATCAAGACTCTCCTATATCCATCCTGGACCCTGATCTATGGTATCACCGTGTTTTTTGGCTGGTGAGGTTAAAAAAGTAGAAAATGATCTTAAAGACTTGCAGGAGCCTGGACCAGGAGCCCAACAATCCTCATCCTCCTCCTACCTGCCGACATCACTGGCCCCTCTTTCGAGTCGTAGGCCTGGAGTAAAATCATGATGATTATGGCAGGAAGGAGGAGGAGGTGTGCTCTTCAAACTACCAACGTGGCTACTGGACCAGGGTCCTGCCAATCTTTTTGTTTAACTCTACTTACAGTTCTTCTCTAACAATTTTTTTTTTTTTACCTTAACTGATTGGAAAAGTCGTCTTCTACGTTGTCATCGTCCCAGTTATCTTCCCACACGTGTGCGTCCTCGTCTTCGTCACAGCCGGGCCACTCTGTGCAATACAGGAGGAGAGGGGATAAGTTACTGATCGCTGGGGGGGGCTGAACGCTGGGACCCCCACCATTGCTGAGCACGTTGGCTCCAGTCATTGCAAGGCTGCCATATTTTGGTGGTCTCTGCGGATCTCACACGTTGCGCTCCGTGACAATCGTTATAGAATATATACACCTTATACGACTTTAGCACCATAATATAAAGTTATTCATTTCCAGAGGCGAAACCAGAGACCATTTATTCTGGGATTATTGGGGAGGGGACGCTGAGCGGCAGGGAGTGTTCACTCACAGGGGACAGGATACAATTGGGGATATTTCTCATCTTTTTAAACAGTGGGTGTAATGAGTGTGAACGGCCCCAACGACAGGGGCGTAACCTGAAGCCTCGGGGTAGATGCAAAAGCTACATCTGCCCCCGGCTCACACATCAGAAGGTGGCAATGCACCCCTAGTTCATCTGGGTTCCTATAGCCTGTGTCTTAAGACGGCAAGAAAACGCCTCATAATGTGGCCGTCAGCAGGGAGAACCCGATAACGCCGCACCCAGAGTCCGGACAACCACTACCTCTGTGACCTCCGCCGCACAGGTAAACAGCAGGCAGGCTCAAATCCCCTTGGGGTCGAGGCGAGTATTTAAAAGGAATCTGTCACTAGGTTTTTGTCACCTAATCTGAGAGCAGCATAACGTAGAGACAGAGACCCCGATTCCTGTGATGTGTCACTTACTGAGCTGCTAAGTGTAGTTTTGAAATCACTGTTTAATCAGCAGTAGATTATCATTACAGGACTACTTGGCATGCTGCAGGCAGTCCAGCATATGCATGAGCTCTGTATAACTGCTAGATCAGCAGCTGAGAAAACAGTGATTGTATCGTATTGTATTGTACCGGGCGGCACGGTGGCTCAGTGGTTAGCACTGCAGCTTTGCAGCGCTGGGGTCTTGGGTTCAAATCCCACCAAGGACACCATCTGCAAGGAGTTTGTATGTCCTCCCCGTGTTTGCGTGGGTTTCCTCCCACACTCCAAAGACATACAGATAGGGAACCTAGAGTGTGAGCCCCAATCAATAGCGCTATAAGTGAATAAATATTATTATATTATTGTATCAAAATGACAGCAAACAGCTCAGTAAGAGACACATTCACTGGAATCAGGGTCTCTGTCTCCACATTATGCTGCTCTCAGATGGGGGGGGGGGGGAGGGGAAACCTGGTGACAGATTCCCTTTAAAGAAAAAATAATATATTTATCTATCACAAAAGTGAGTACACCCTTCACATTTTTGTAAATATTTTGTATCTTCTCATGGGACAACACTGAGGATCTGACCCTGTGATACAATGTACAGTGTCAGTGCGCAGCGCGCAGCTTGTATAACAGTGTAAATAAATAAAGCACACAGCCATTAAAGTCTAAACTGCTGACAAGAGTGAGGTACACCCCTAAGTGAATATGGACAAGTTGTGCCCAATAAGGCTATGTGCGCACAGTGCGTTTTTAGCGCCGTTTTTGCGCGTTTTTCGGGTGCGTTTTTGGCCTCAAAACTGCATGACTTTGCTTCCCCAGCAAAGTCTATGAGTTTTCATTTTTGCTGTCCCGCACACAACTGTTCTTTTTAAGCTGCGTTTTTGAGCTTGAAAAAAAAAAAAAATGGACATGTCAATTCTTTCCTGCGTTTTCCGCCCATGCAATGCATTGGAAAAACGCAGAGATCAAAAACGCAGCAAAACGCAGCCAAAAACGCACCAAATCGCGGTAAAAACGCATGCGTTTTTTGATGCGTTTTTTCGACGCAGGTGCGTTTTTAGCAGCAAAAAACGCAGCGTCAAAAAAACGCAAGCGTGCGCACATAGCCTTAGCCATTTTCCCTCCCCGGTGTCATGTGACTCATTAGTGTTACAAGGTCTCAGGTGTGAATGGGGGGGAAGGTGTGTTACATTTGGGGTTATCACTCACACACTCTCTCATACTGGTCACTGGAAGATCATCATGGCTCCTCATGGCAAAGAATTCTCTGAGGATCTGAAAAAAAGAATTGTTGTGCTACATAAAGATGGCCGAGGCTATAAGAAGATTGCAACTACCCTGACCCTGAGCTGCAACACGGTGGCCAAGACCATACAGCGGTATAACAAGACAGAATCCACTCAGAACAGGACTGATCATGGACGACCACAGAAGCTGAGTGCACAAGCTCAGCGTCATATCCAGAGGTCGTCTTCTCAGAATAGATGTATGAGTGCTGCCAGCATTGCTGCAGAGGTTACAGGGGTGGGGGGGTCCCGCCTGTCAGTGCTCAGACCATACGACACACTATCGCATTGCTCTGTATGGCTGTTGTCCAGAGGGAAGCCTCTCCTAAGAAGCACAAGAAAGCCATAAAACAGTTTGCTGAGGACAAGCAGACTAAGGATATGCATTACTGGAACCGTCCTGTGGTCTGATGACACCAAGATAAACTTATTTGTTTCAGATGGTGTCAAGTGTGAGCAGCAGCA
>NC_134358.1:553030758-553035758 GCF_048569485.1 Anomaloglossus baeobatrachus | reverse complement strand
CTAGAGCAAAAAGCCCCCTGGGAAATATGCCAAATGAGAATTGCATATTTCCCAGGGGGCTTTGCTCTAAAATCACTGTGTTGAGAAACACATGATGGTGTCTCCGCAGTGGATATGTTGATCTCCCTAAGGTCAACAATGCTTGCTTAAGTAGTCTTTTACTAGGCATTGCCCCCACTAGCCAGATTCCTACTCCACACTGATGAGGGGCAAATACCCCGAAACGGCTGTCTGTGGATGGATACCATGTTTGAGTATAGGTGGTCTTCTTGACTGGAGACTGCCCCTTCCCGTGGTTGTTCCTTCCCGGTGAAAGACCTGGCTAGTTTCCTGCCCAGCGTTGAGAAACATGTGATGGTGTCTCCGCGGCTTTCTCATTTGCATATTTCCCAGGGGGCTTTGCTCTAGAATCACTGTGTTGAGAAACACGTGATGGTGTCTCCGCAGTGGATATGTTGATCTCCCTAAGGTCAACAATTGCTTTCTTAAGTAGTCTTTTACTAGGCAGTGCCTCCCACTAGCCAGATTCCTACTCCACACTGATGAGGGGCAAATACCCCGAAACGGCTGGTCTGTGGATGGAGATACCATGTTTGGTATAGGTGGGTCTCCTTGACTGGAGACTGCCCTTCCCGTGGTTGTTCCTTCCCGGTGAAAGACCTGGCTAGTTTTCCTGCCAGCGTTGAGAAACATGTGATGGTGTCTCCGCGGCTTTCTCATTTGCATATTTCCCAGGGGGCTTTGCTCTAGAATCACTGTGTTGAGAAACACGTGATGGTGTCTCCGCAGTGGATATGTTGATCTCCCTAAGGTCAACAATGCTTGCTTAAGTAGTCTTTTACTAGGCATTGCCCCCACTAGCCAGATTCCTACTCCACACTGATGAGGGGCAAATACCCCGAAACGGCTGTCTGTGGATGGATACCATGTTTGGTATAGGTGGTCTCCTTGACTGGAGACTGCCCTTCCCGTGGTTGTTCCTTCCCGGTGAAAGACCTGGCTAGTTTCCTGCCAGCGTTGAAAAACATGTGATGGTGTCTCCGCGGCTTTCTCATTTGCATATTTCCCAGGGGGCTTTGCTCTAGAATCACTGTGTTGAGAAACACGTGATGGTGTCTCCGCAGTGGATATGTTGATCTCCCTAAGGTCAACAATGCTTGCTTAAGTAGTCTTTTACTAGGCATTGCCCCCACTAGCCAGATTCCTACTCCACACTGATGAGGGGCAAATACCCCGAAACGGCTGTCTGTGGATGGATACCATGTTTGGTATAGGTGGTCTCCTTGACTGGAGACTGCCCTTCCCGTGGTTGTTCCTTCCCGGTGAAAGACCTGGCTAGTTTCCTGCCAGCGTTGAGAAACATGTGATGGTGTCTCCACGGCTTTCTCATTTGCATATTTCCCAGGGGGCTTTGCTCCAGAATCACTGTGTTGAGAAACACGTGATGGTGTCTCCGCAGTGGATATGTTGATCTCCCTAAGGTCAACAATGCTTGCTTAAGAAGTCTTTTACTAGGCATTGCCCCCACTAGCCAGATTCCTACTCCACACTGATGAGGGGCAAATACCCCGAAACGGCTGTCTGTGGATGGAGACCATGTTTGGTATAGGTGGTCTCCTTGACTGGAGACTGCCCTTACCGTTGTTGTTCCTTCCCGGGGAAAGACCTGGCTAGTTTCCTGCCAGCGTTGAGAAACATGTGATGGTGTCTCCGCGGCTTTCTCATTTGCATATTTCCCAGGGGGCTTTGCTCTAGAATCACTGTGTTGAGAAACACGTGATGGTGTCTCCGCAGTGGATATGTTGATCTCCCTAAGGTCAACAATGCTTGCTTAAGTAGTCTTTTACTAGGCATTGCTCCCACTAGCCAGATTCCTACTCCACACTGATGAGGGGCAAATACCCCGAAACGGCTGTCTGTGGATGGATACCATGTTTGGTATAGGTGGTCTCCTTGACTGGAGACTGCCCTTCCCGTGGTTGTTCCTTCCCGGTGAAAGACCTGGCTAGTTTCCTGCCAGCGTTGAGAAACATGTGATGGTGTCTCCGCGGCTTTCTCATTTGCATATTTCCCAGGGGGCTTTGCTCTAGAATCACTGTGTTGAGAAACACGTGATGGTGTCTCCGCAGTGGATATGTTGATCTCCCTAAGGTCAACAATGCTTGCTTAAGTAGTCTTTTACTAGGCATTGCCCCCACTAGCCAGATTCCTACTCCACACTGATGAGGGGCAAATACCCCGAAACGGCTGTCTGTGGATGGATACCATGTTTGGTATAGGTGGTCTCCTTGACTGGAGACTGCCCTTCCCGTGGTTGTTCCTTCCCGGTGAAAGACCTGGCTAGTTTCCTGCCAGCGTTGAGAAACATGTGATGGTGTCTCCACGGCTTTCTCATTTGCATATTTCCCAGGGGGCTTTGCTCCAGAATCACTGTGTTGAGAAACACGTGATGGTGTCTCCGCAGTGGATATGTTGATCTCCCTAAGGTCAACAATGCTTGCTTAAGAAGTCTTTTACTAGGCATTGCCCCCACTAGCCAGATTCCTACTCCACACTGATGAGGGGCAAATACCCCGAAACGGCTGTCTGTGGATGGATACCATGTTTGGTATAGGTGGTCTCCTTGACTGGAGACTGCCCTTCCCGTTGTTGTTCCTTCCCGGTGAAAGACCTGGCTAGTTTCCTGCCAGCGTTGAGAAACATGTGATGGTGTCTCCGCGGCTTTCTCATTTGCATATTTCCCAGGGGGCTTTGCTCTAGAATCACTGTGTTGAGAAACACGTGATGGTGTCTCCGCAGTGGATATGTTGATCTCCCTAAGGTCAACAATGCTTGCTTAAGTAGTCTTTTACTAGGCATTGCTCCCACTAGCCAGATTCCTACTCCACACTGATGAGGGGCAAATACCCCGAAACGGCTGTCTATGGATGGATACCATGTTTGGTATAGGTGGTCTCCTTGACTGGAGACTGCCCTTCCCATGGTTGTTCCTTCCCGGTGAAAGACCTGGCTAGTTTCCTGCCAGCGTTGAGAAACATGTGATGGTGTCTCCGCGGCTTTCTCATTTGCATATTTCCCAGGGGGCTTTGCTCTAGAATCACTGTGTTGAGAAACACGTGATGGTGTCTCCGCAGTGGATATGTTGATCTCCCTAAGGTCAACAATGCTTGCTTAAGTAGTCTTTTACTAGGCATTGCCCCCACTAGCCAGATTCCTACTCCACACTGATGAGGGGTAAATACCCCGAAACGGCTGTCTGTGGATGGATACCATGTTTGGTATAGGTGGTCTCCTTGACTGGAGACTGCCCTTCCCGTGGTTGTTCCTTCCCGGTGAAAGACCTGGCTAGTTTCCTGCCAGCGTTGAGAAACGTGATGGTGTCTCCGCGGCTTTCTCATTTGCATATTTCCCAGGGGGCTTTGCTCTAGAATCACTGTGTTGAGAAACACGTGATGGTGTCTCCGCAGTGGATATGTTGATCCCCCTAAGGTCAACAATGCTTGCTTAAGTAGTCTTTTACTAGGCATTGCCCCCACTAGCCAGATTCCTACTCCACACTGATGAGGGGCAAATACCCCGAAACGGCTGTCTGTGGATGGATACCATGTTTGGTATAGGTGGTCTCCTTGACTGGAGACTGCCCTTCCCGTGGTTGTTCCTTCCTGGTGAAAGACCTGGCTAGTTTCCTGCCAGCGTTGAGAAACATGTGATGGTGTCTCCGCGGCTTTCTCAACAGTAAAGAGAAGACTCCATGAAAGTAAATACAAAGGGTTCACATCTAGATGCAAACCATTCATCAATTCCAAAAATAGACAGGCCAGAGTTAAATTTGCTGAAAAACACCTCATGAAGCCAGCTCAGTTCTGGAAAAGTATTCTATGGACAGATGAGACCAAGATCAACCTGTACCAGAATGATGGGAAGAAAAAAGTTTGGAGAAGAAAGGGAACGGCACATGATCCAAGGCACACCACATCCTCTGTAAAACATGGTGGAGGCAACGTGATGGCATGGGCATGCATGGCTTTCAATGGCACTGGGTCACTTGTGTTTATTGATGGCATAACAGCAGACAAGAGTAGCCGGATGAATTCTGAAGTGTACCGGGATATACTTTCAGCCCACATTCAGCCAAATGCCGCAAAGTTGATCGGACGGCGCTTCATAGTACAGATGGACAATGACCCCAAGCATACAGCCAAAGCTACCCAGGAGTTCATGAGTGCAAAAAAGTGGAACATTCTGCAATGGCCAAGTCAATCACCAGATCTTAACCCAATTGAGCATGCATTTTAACCCAATTGAGCATGCATTTCACTTGCTCAAATCCAGACTTAAGACGGAAAGACCCACAAACAAGCAAGACCTGAAGGCTGCGGCTGTAAAGGCCTGGCAAAGCATTAAGAACGAGGAAACCCAGCGTTTGGTGATGTCCATGGGTTCCAGACTTAAGGCAGTGATTGCCTCCAAAGGATTCGCAACAAAATATTGAAAATAAAAATATTTTGTTTGGGTTTGGTTTATTTGTCCAATTACTTTTGACCTCCTAAAATGTGGAGTGTTTGTAAAGAAATGTGACAATTCCTACAATTTCTATCAGATATTTTTGTTCAAACCTTCAAATTAAACGTTACAATCTGCACTTGAATTCTGTTGTAGAGGTTTCATTTCAAATCCAATGTGGTGGCATGCAGAGCCCAACTCGCCAAAATTGTGTCACTGTCCAAATATTTCTGGACCTAACTGTATGTATGTATGTATGTACAGTATAGACCAAACGTTTGGACACACCTTCTCATTCAAAGAGTTTTCTTTATTTTCATGACTCTAAAAATTGTAGATTCACATTGAAGGCATCAAAACTATGAATTATCACATGTCGAATGAAATACTTAACAAAAAAGTGTGAAACAACTGATAATATGTCTTATATTCTAGGTTCTTCAAAGTAGCCACCTTTTGCTTTGATTACTGCTTTGCACACTCTTGGCATTCTCTTG